>NW_019174646.1:448725-694353 GCF_002260705.1 Seriola dumerili
ACTGTCTTTCGTAAAAATGACAGATGTGACTCAACTGAAGGAAAATCTGTGCATCTGTGCAAAAGCAGAGCACTGTTCACCTGATGTTAAATAATACACCTGTACAGCATGTAGCAGGTTCAACATACAGTACATAGACATCTTCACCTATACACTATAAGTCAATAAAGGTGACTTTTAAGCATATTCCAATAATTAAAACAATGTATCCGAGGCATACCTTTACGTAGAAGTGTACCAAGCGCAGGAAGTGTCAGCCACGGAGGCTTCTGCCTGACCTATTTACAGTCAAACTCAGGACACGCCTACTACCTAAGCTCGGCTGGAGCGCCCAGGAGACAGGTCCAGTCGCCCTGTTACTTGCATTCTTCTATCTATCTACCACTGACCTTTTCCCAAACCTACTCGCTAACTCTCAACTTATTGCTAATCCTTGCACGTGTCCTTAATAATCACGATACATGAATTAAGTCAAGTTATTTCACAATAGTTCAGCCATTCAGTTCCTACCGCCTAAAAGACAACGCACACTCAAATATAATGAGCAGTAAATCTAAATTGCGTACAGTGATGAATTAATAAAGATGATACATTAGATCCTCAGAATTCGGACACTAAATAATAAAAAAAATAAAACGAAGGACTGACTTATTTGGAAGAAATCTCAGTGGCATGTCATCAGCTTGGAGACGCTTCAAAAAATGCTCAGCGTTAAGGTGGCATACTCTGGATCCCTGCATGCTTTCTTCCAGTGGTCCACAACAATAAAATAGAACAGAAGTGCAGTCAGAGAGCACAGACCTCCGTCAAACAGCACAAAACCAATCTTCTGAGAAAAAAAAAATTAAATTCAAAGAATATGATCCAGATCTGCCCCAGAATTTAATGTGGTTCTTCCTTTGGCCCTGCCCCGGCTACCCACCTAGTTCGGTACAATTCAGTTCAGTACTTTTTGTGTAATCCTGCTGACAAACAAACAAACAAACAGGACAGACAAACAGACAAACAGACACAGCTGAAAACCCGCTTGGTGGAAGTAATAAAAATATATTTCAAAATCAGAGTGAGCCTTGCTGTCATGTGCTCTGTGGTTTTTAAGAACCAGTTAGTAGATGAAAACGTGTTCACAACAAGTTAGAAGCCTAATGTTTTTTTGTTTTTTCTTATGTCTGTTCAACAAATAGGATGGAAGGATAGCAAAAGTAAATATTGAATTTCGTTTTGGTCAAAGGATGCCTTTAATTCCTGGCGGTTTTTTCTGTCTAGTTGTGCCTTCATATATTTAAACCTGACATGTATTTTCCAATGTCTGATGAGGTTTGAGGGTTTTAGGAGTAACTGGCATCAGCAATGTATTGGCATAAAAACTTCCCCACAACTGTAAAAAGTGGGGGGCAAGTGGTGCTGATAGCTATCATAAGATGAGAGCAGTAAAAAGACAGCCGTTGGAAAAAGGGAAGTGACTATCCAAATCAGGACCTTCATTATCATTGTTGCAGAGAGTGAGTTCTGCAGTCTGTTATGACTAAATGAATGCTTCTATACACAGAAAAATACCGGGAGCAGTTCTTATAAACACACAGAGAATATGTTAGTGTAGCAAGAGTAGACCTATTATAATATGTAAAGTAATGTGGTTGACGCGACAGTTGTTAAACTGGGTCATGTGAATCTTCCTGCTGAAGCAAAACCAGTGTGAAAAACTATCAGCCCAGAATAAAAGTGGGTTACCTTACCGCAGGTAAACAGGAAACATGCACTAACCACCTGCAGCTATCTTCCAGTAAATTGGGAAGTTCAGAGAAGTATAACCTCTGGTTGTTCTTAATGTTTTTACCCATCACCCTGCTTCTGTAGGTGTGTGTGATCAAGCTTCCCAACAATCTACTTTCACTTTCTGAGAGAAACAGTGGTTTTTTTTGTGGTTTGCTCACGAGATGGAGTGAGACATAGACACAACTACAGACACAAAACTTTCTTCTTCTCTCTTTGTTTCTCTTTCACCCCATAACTAAAACAGGATCAAATATTTTTGCTCTGGAAAACTAGTTTAGGTCTTAAAAGGTGGTTGAGAAGCTGCCAAATCCCTGAAACAACAGAAGACCAAAGCTGAAAAATACCCCAATCATTTAGTCTATGTCCTTTTACCACATTCAGTCGCACAAACTGAAGTTCAGCATTGTCACAAGCGTTGGCTAGCAACTGATGCCCTTCTTTGAACAGCCATTAGAAATGCGGGTAACTATGGAGAGAGGAAGGGGTTGTAGTGTTTGCAGTTGTGAAAAGGAGTGTTTTTTGGTGTCTTTAGGAAAAGCGGGAGTGATGGAGGGAGAGAGGGCAGGGGGGGGTTGGGGTAGGCCTTAAGTTGAACACCCTAACTGGTAATATATGCAGCCCTATTGTGGTGAATCAATGCACCATGCAATAATGGGGGGTAAGGAGGGGCACAAGGCTGTAGGGAAGCTATGACGGGATGTCCTCTGCCTCACGGTGTGCCCCCCTCACTAAGAAACACACCCAAGACCGTGCCGTGTCAACTAGACTCTCATCCAAGCTTCTTCCATTCATATCTTGGTTGTTATTTTTCTTACTGAGGAGCCAGCCAGAGACAAGAGCCCAAGGACAGACAAATGTGAAGACTCAATAATTTTGTCACACAGACAAGAATGCTGTGATATCAGGGGCCGTTTCCTCTGTTAACAAGTTGTGGTTCTAAGTTGTTATATGAACATACATTTGTGGCGTTCCTGCGCGCTGTGACTGCGGTGTCTCGGCTAAATGCGCGTCTCAACAAAGTCTAAAGAGGAAGAGTCTGACAGGATGAACTGAGGTAAGAACATTTTTATTTTGTGTCGAAAAACTTAGATTAAAGGTACAACTATAACGAAGTGTTTGTAGTTGTCTGGTAATATACAAACAGAGGTTAAAAAAATAATGAATACAGCATGTACTAATTTGTGCAATTAAAAAATGACTCACATTCTTGTTGACATTCTTTCACCGCGATGAAGGAGGAAGTTTGGTGCAAAGCTAAGCTCTAGTTAATACACTGTGCTTACATGCATCAGTAATGGGCAAACTAAGCAATGATAAGAAGTACGCAAGCTATACAGGTTAAACACAAAAAAATGTATCAGATAGTGCATCATTCCTGTAAAGTGATTGATAGGAGGAATCTTTGTGTTCTCAATTTAAGGCCCCACGCCAATCAATTAAAAGTGATTTGCTGAATGGACGCTGGCAGAGTGGAGGGAGCAGTTGTTTATGGGCCTCATGCTTTGTTTCAGTGTCTCCCTTGTGAAAGCATAAGACTATGAGAACAAAACCAAAGTATTGTATCTGAATAAAGTGGACAAAGAACAATAGGAGCCTCTGTACAGACAAGGCTGAGAAAAATGTGAAAGAAGGTTTTAGGGGAGGGAGGGGGGGTGTTATAAGGAGTGGGTGATGACAGAAAAGGACACATGGATGACTGGCACAGACTGATCAAATCAGCACAAAACTTTACTGAACAAGAGGGGTCGGGTCAATTCATAACCATCTATTTAGCAAGCAGGAATTGATTTTATGTGACAAAATCATGAACCATTAAAGAACTCTCTTGGTTCAGTTCAGCTAAATGTTGTTTGATGTTGGAACATTATTTTCAACATGCATCCATAAAAGGCAAAGCAACTAAAATAGCTTTGAAAATAACAAATAAAGCATTCACAAAAAAAGCTCAAATTTATTGAGGCTACACACGGAAGTGTAATGTGACAGGTGTTGCTTGACAAACCTGACCTGACTGCAGTTCCCATCTGTGTACAGAGCATTTTAGCATCTATTTAGGTCTATACCATGTGCTATGCCTATTAAATACCTTAAAGTTGGATGCAAGAGTGTATTTTGTATTGCAATTAACTGCAAAACCCATGGTTTTATTTTATTTTATGCAGGTAGGATGTGACATACTCAGCCTATCTCCAGGACATAATGTCAACAGGCAGAGGAAGAATCTGGGAGGGGAGTGGGAAACCATTGTACTGGTTTATTCTCACTTACCTCCTCCTTCTGCCTCTACCATGCTTGGGCTTCCTCCCCAATTTTTGGTCTCGAGTGTTAACGCTGTCCTTTGACTCGCACACGCACCAGTACATGACAGAGCAGGCCATTCTCAACGTCACCTTGGAGACTCTGAAGGGCACCAAAAAACACCAGGGAAACCATGCACAGGAACAGGTGAGCTGATGTGTGCAGACAGTGTATTTACTGAGCGTCCAGTATAAAAGAGTCATTGAGGTCAATCATATTATCCATGTGATATCGAGCACTGAACTACTTCTCGTTCCAATGATGGTAAAAATCAGCCTGTGTCCCTCCCAGACCAGACTAGGCCGTGGCTTCTGGAGAGATGTGAAAGAGGTGGTGAAGTCCAACGCTGCCATGGACTTCCTGATCTCCACCAGGTCCGACCCGGTGTACCACTTTGATTCAGAGCGTGTGGACAGCGCCATGGTGATGTTACGGCAGGTGTGGGCTCAGACTCTGCTCTCAGTACGGGCCAAAGAGTACCAAAGTGCTCGCCACAGCTTGGGCCAGCTACTCCACTCCCTGCAGGTAAACAGACATGATAGATGAAGATGTGAAGATGTGATATACTGTAACAGTGGTAATTAGTTACAATTTATATATTAGCTTACTTCTGAACAATACTGTTTTACAATTTAAGAACAATATTTTTAAATACTCATACATAAACACAATAAAACAGGTAAGGCTTTGTCTTTCATACATGTGTTTTGCCAGGATTTCTACAGCCACAGTAACTGGGTGGAGATGGGCCAGCACTCCATATACCTGCACCTGCTGCAGCCAGAGGAGCCTGCCATCCCTGTGGCTAAAGGTAATTCATATTCATATCTGTGATTACACTACTGCCCACTTCATCACATCAAAACCTGATCCTATCATGACGATCTTACAAAGCATCTCTTCACAAAATCAGTTACTCAAGTTACTGACTGCAGATGTTTGCCGCATGGTGTCGATTGTGTATCATGATTAATATCACGATAAAGATCTCCCAGGACACAGTTTTCATTTGGGTTCATTAAAAGGAAAAACATTTATTGTATTCCAGATCAAAACATAAGGCCAGATATGGTTGAACAAAAACAAAACAAAAACAAAAATTTGGGGCATTTTCCAACATTTGCTGTACATTAATTCATGATGTGCCAACTATTGTTGCTGACTGAAAGCATAAAGCTAAACAAACTAGATGACAGGTCAATAGTTTGTCAGTGGAAAGGCAGGTAATCTGTGGCTGGTTCAACAACCACACCTAGCAACACAGACATTTTGGCAACTACAACAGTGGAAACTCTGACTATGTAATGTATACATACTGAGGATAATGGCTAAAGAAAAACAAGTCTACAGACACATGGCTGATCAGGTGATGGGCAGAAGGAGGAAAACACAGCCAGTTCCAATGTACTTGACCTTAAACCTGAAAAGTAATGTGAAGCCTTTTAACACGTTTTAACTCAGAATGGTAGACATTCCCTGTGACCAATCATTTGCCAGATAACTTGTAACAAAATAAAGCTGTTGCATACTGTACCAAATCCTCACACAGTGTACTTGATGGTGAAGAAAAGACCTTCAATCCAAAGAGTGAAAACTCAAACAAAAATGATTGGAAAGTTTGTATAAAAAACAAAAAAAGACAAAGGGCATACAATAAGGATTTGGAGCTTTAACGATGATAAACTAAACCCTCACTCTTTCTGTCCACAGAGGACACCCCTACCTGTATGGAGTGCTTCAGTATCACCTGTCGAAACAACCTCCTGCCAAGACTGACAAACACACAGCAAGACCCCCAGCTGCTCACCACTGGCTACTTCAGCACTGACCATCTAAAACCTCAGGGTATGTACAGTTTCAGCCACCAACAGCTGCAGTCCTGCCAAAAAAAACATGTGAATTAAAATCAAAAGCATTTTCAACACAGAATGTTTTCATGGCTTTTTTTTTTACTTTTCAGGTAAATGTAGTCATGGAGGTATTCATGACAGTAGCCGCTATATGGGGGCTAAAGGGGGCATCAACAAGGACAGCACCTCACCTCTCTTCTCCCCTCACCATTACCTCCATGTGGAAGCTGCCACTTTGGCTACTGAGGCCACCCTGAGTGTACTGAGAGACCTCAGGGACACTGTTGGTCACAAAACCTTCCTCCGGTAACTTTAAACTACTGTTACAATTGTCTGAATAGAAGACACTGAATAATATGCAGCAGGGTCCAAAAGTCTGAGACCATTTTCCCATTCAGCTTCCCAAGTATATGTTGCAAATTTCAGCTGATGATGGTATGTAGTATGTTTTTATGATCCTTCTAAACTTCTTTTGACAGGCTCTTCAGTGTGAAGCAGGTCCCTGCACTGGTATTTGTCATGGACACCACAGGTAGCATGTTTGAGGAGATCACTGCTGCTCGCCTCCGGGCTCACGCCCTCATCCAGAGCCGAGCCAACAGCCCTGGGCAGCCTGGCACCTTTCTACTTGTGCCCTTCCATGACCCAGGTAAGAGATATCTGTCACAGTTTGGAAAGAAAATAGTATTGTACAGAGCTGGAAAAATCTGCCTGAAGAGCTGGGCTAAAAAGTCATATGTTTGACTTCTCTCTATTATGGCCAAAAGCATATACCACAATACACTACTACTGCACAGGAGAGAAAAAAAACAAACACCTTTTGTGGCTCCAGAGGCAACCATGCAAAATTTGATACTGCCTGAAGTGATGTCACTTGAGTCAGTGTTGAATGAACACTACAAAGTTGCATTAGTGGTGTCAGAAAGAAGCAAGCTTACCGAGGCTACATTAGCCACTAGTGGTGTTATACACCCACATCTCCGACCAAACTCTCGATATCTCTGGCTCTGCTGCATTGTTATTTCAGAAAAAGTCAGTGGCTGTTACTTACCATCTAACATTTCTGGTCTACTGTGCTCTGCAGCTGTAGGACCAGTGTATGAGACCAATGACCCAAACCAGTTTATGCAACACATGGAGAACCTGACGGCGCTGGGAGGAGGAGACGAACCAGAGATGTGTCTCTCTGCCATTCAGGTAACTTTATACGCTGTTGGTTTTGTAGGACTCGAGGTGAAGTGATCAGGTACAGTGGGGTCCAAGCTGCATGTGTGAATTGTAAGCACATGTGGCAGCTGATTTCACATTTCGCTGTGTGTTTACAGTTGGCGCTCACTCACAGTCCACCACTGTCAGAGATATTTGTATTCACTGATGCCTCTCCTAAAGATGCCCACATGTTTGACGCGGTGAAGGCACTCGCACTTGAGAAACAGAGCAAGGTAGGTTTTCATTTTAAAGATTATTCCTCTCAATAAAAGATTCGTCATCTTCAGTATTGTACACATGCGGTTAGTCTGAAGACACTGAGCCATGGTTTTACTGGGATACGTTTGAATATAACATCTCAGACTTAAAGGTTTCACCTGATGATATTAACAGTTCAAATTTTCAAGTCAGGAAGTCATTATCTACATTTGCAGATGTTGATTATATTGCTTCAAATAGGAGGAAGAGTATTACGTACATTGTGCATGTGCATTTTTTTTTCTGAGATGAATTGGGAAATGAAATGTGTCTTATCTTACATCCGGTGCATTTACTGTGGACAGAAACTGTGACAAGCAAGAGGACAAGTTGTATTTTGGGCACATTTCTTTCAGCTCAACCATCACTCAAGTTCCAATCTGATTTTCCCACAGGTGACATTTCTCCTAACTGAAGACCCCAAATATACAGAGACCAGAGGGAGGAGGAGGAGAAGGAGGAGAAAGAGGAGGAGTAGGGAAGTTTTGTCCCCTGATCGTTTCTCTCTCTACTCTTCCCTGTCCTCCCTGTCAGGAGGATTGACTATATTCACCACCAACTCTGACATCCACAAGGTTTCTACCATAGTGGAGGATAACACAGCTGCTGACAAGGTACAACATTAAGATCCTTTTTAATGGGGATAAACATTTTACATGTTTTTTTCTCCTGCTTTCCTACCTTGATAATTATCTCACAAGCCTTCAGATTTATCTCGTGGCCCATTATGGGTGTCCCGACAACTGAGCTACATCATTACTAATGAGTCTCTGGTTCATATTCCTATTAACAATCTGCTCACTAATTTTTGTGCCAGTTGGAGGCAAGCATTAATACGCTCCATAGAGCTGACAGGAACCGCAGGGTTTGGTAATATCTGTGTGTCATTACGGGAACAACTCCTTTCACATAAAAGTTGTTGTGTGATCCATTTTCATTATAGAAATGTTGACTATCTCTTCAAAGTAGAAACATACATTTATCATTGAGATATGTCCAGCACATTTTTTCCTCCTTACTCCCCAGGTGACCCTACTCCATGTGGAGAGTGCCCAGGAGTTGATGTCCTCCCATTGCTTCAGAGTTGACAGCTCAGTAAAAAATGTCACCCTACATGTCACTGGCATTCTGACAGAGTGTTTCCTTACCAATCCTTCAGGTACATCTAGGGCAGAGTTATAGGCTATACAAGTATAAGCTGGAAGATAAATCTAGGCAGCATTAATATTCTGGGAACTACTGTCTGAGCTGCACTTTTGTAATGTTCCATTACCACTGCTCTTCTATACATTTGACAATAAATTATTTTCCACAATTATTCCTCTTTCTCTCCTGTTCAGACCAAAGCCAGTCTCTGTTGAGCAAGCAAGGCCCCCTAGCAGAGTTGGAGCACTTTGAGGGTCTGTACCGCATCAGCCTGCTTCCCCCTATACAGCCAGGCCAGTGGAAAGTCCACGCCAAGAGTGACGGACACCTCACGTTCAATGTGATAGGTAAACAAAAACCGTGCAAGACACTGAGAAAATCCCCCTACAGATAATTATTTGCACATTAGATATTATTAGACTGCACTTTAGATAAAAGGTGTCTTTTGATCTGCACCACCAGGTGACAGCAGTGTAGATTTCCTGTATTACTTTGCCACTGTAACCAATGAGACACACCCAGGTCTGGCCAGAGTGGAGGGCAGTCCAGTAGCAGGTAAGGTATTGATATATAATTGGTGATGCATCAGTGACAGTCAACAGTAAATCTCACACCCAGGAATGTGCCTGCCATCTAACAAAAACACTTTCTACCTTATTTAACTCCCCAGGTGTCCCTGCCTTTCTGGTGCTGGCTGTTACAGGCCTGGCTCCAGAGGACGAGGCATCTTTCACTCATGTGATGCTGCTGGGAGGTCAAGGGGAGACGCTCCAGCAGGTGACGCTGAGCTCCCCCTCCTCCTCCTCTTCTTCTTCATCGTCATCCTACTCAGCGGACGAGCTGGTGGGATGGCTGGACTCTGTTCCCAGCGTTCCCTTCTGTGTTCAACTTACAGGCCGAGACAGCAGAGGAAACAAGCTGGAGAGGGTTTCAACAGAGATGGTGCAGCCCACTCGTGTTCAGATACAGGTAAGCTGTAGCAGTGTTACATAAGACATGGGTTGCTCTGGGAACAAGGAGGTCAATGCTGTGACTCAGTTGTTAAACATGCTTTATGGGTGTTAATTTCTCTCTTCTGTCAAACAAATTCAGGGTTTTACCTTTTTATTACCCACAATTTCTACCCGATTCTGCAGTTCCTTTTAGCTCTATGGAACATTTTAGTATCTTCTAGCTAACTGTTTTGACTTTATGGCCAGCAACTTTTCCTTGACCAACTTTCCATCAAAATTCTGTGTTGGTGAATATTCTGATTCATACAATTTCATATTTTTGTACCTCAGGTGTTGTCTGTCCCTCGCCTGGTACCCGGCCACAGCACAATAGTGGACTTCGACATCCTGAACCATGGCCCGGCCCGACTCTTCAGTCTGAGCATGGATGATGACTGTGGCTATCTTCATAAGAGTGGACCTCACAGGTAGGGTAAAAAACAAAACAAAACAAAACATCTTGCTCAGTCACAGAATGACCAGCAGAGAACTTAAGCTGTTGTCTCTTAATAAGGTAGTAAAGTAAAATAATTTTGAAGAGATGTACATTTTTAAATCAGAATGGTCACCATAATTATATGTGTGCTGTCAGAAATGAATAAAGCTTCTAAATAAAACAAAGTTTTTAAAGTTTGACTTTCTGTCCCTCAGCTTCCCTGTTGCAGAAAACGGGTCTTTCCATGAGCAGGTGAACATCCACACTCCTGCCACGGCTCAGGCAGGAGCGACTGTCACTCTTACACTCACTGTTCGTGTTCATAACTCTACAGAATCAAATTACGCAGTGACCTACTTGACCGTGGTGCCCCCGGTGAGCATTAACTGAAAACAAACAGGATACAATTCATGCAGAAGTCTCCTCAGTAATCACCAATTAATCTCACACACTGATCATCGCTCTGACATCACTTCCTCTTCCTCCTGTAGGATCCTGACACGTCCCCACCATTCTGCTCTGCTGTAGGAGAGCAGTCCACCTGTCCCTCCATTTGCACACAGTCTAGCTGGAGTGCGTCTCTGGTCGTGTCAGACAGAGGGCGCTCCGGCCTCGCTGCCCTCCAGCTACAGAGGGGTGAAGGCATTCTGACTTTATTCCTCAGCCCACCACCCACAGAGGAGTTCATGGGAAACACCCAGCCTGGCACTGACCAACAAGAGGAACACAGGGACATGACAACCAGTGGAAGCCACTACCACCACCACCACAAGGCCAGATTAGAAAAGGGAGACTCCCCTTTAAATGTGTCTGAATGGGTCCTCGAATCATCTCAGCCACTGTGGGTGAGGTACACGTCCAGCTGCTGCTCTGCTCAGGCAGAGCTGCTGGTGTGGGATACGGCTGGAAACATGAAGCGCTGCAATCTAACACCTGGTAAGCAGAGGCAGCTAAGAGACAGGACTAGAGAAACCAGTGGAGCTGGGCGGATTAAACTCACAGGCATCTTTTTCTTGCTCTTAAGCCTGTTGTGGTATCCTCTGCTTTAGCTTGTTGTGATTACTAATGTTTTGCAGGTCAAATGAATCTATGTGTTGATCACTGGATCCCAGTATTCCAGACAAGGAGCTCATCAAAGAAGATATAAAGCTTGTCCTTTTATAATGCAAAGAAATGTGTCTTTACTTATTGCTGATACTGATTAAGTGTTTGCTACTGTAATTCTTAAAAAGTGCACTGAATAAAAGAATGAATAATTTGAATATTGCTGTCAATAACTTTGCTACTACACATATATCCATCTACACACTTACACATACATTCATACTCATACGTACACATTTACAAATACAAACATGCACTTACATACGATCATGCATACACTTAAAAATGCCATTAAAAACATTAATATAAAAAGCAGACACTGAAAAGTAACAAGAACACAGCAAAGCCCAAAGACTTTTGAAAGACATCTTTTGTGTCTTTCAGTTCTGCCTGCTGTTTGTTCTGCACTGGATGTGTGTAAACACAATACTGCTCTATAGGAGTTTGTTTAAACTGGTGTAAATAGAGATGCTCAACTATCATTTGAGCAAAGTCTGACTGATGCAGGCTCCTAAGGCTAATTACATAGGACAAAATATATTGCATCATTTACTCATAATGACAATTTGAAAATAGCTGACATATATTTGCTTCCATTTGTGTGCCTGGGCATGTGATAAAAAGAAGCGGCTGGTAAGAACAGATACAACTCAATAAATATGAAGTTAAGACAGATGAGGATATGTATAGAATAATTAGATGATATGTGCAACATCACAATAATATGTTAGAAAATGTTATCCCTGAGACCTTTAAGATTTGATTTGGCTATATCAAAAAATACACTTTTATGCTCCTGATGGTTAATTATGATTATGACATATTTTCATGGGCAGAAAGACCAAAAAAAATGGTCAAATAATATGATGATTATATGAGTTATCCGCCATTTATGGCCTTACAATGTTTGGTCTGATTTGGTTTACAGCTGGTTTGTTTGTAGGAAAGGATTTGTATGAAAGTACACAGACCTCATGTACAGTCCCGATGAAGGCAAGGAAGCTGAAAACACAGGGGAAATTAAGCATGATGTGTAAGAGGTATGCAACTTGTTGAATTTCAATTGACACATCACAAATACCGCCGGAAGATATTGAGAAACCAAGTGGTCATGCTTTACTTCAACTGCAGAATCTTCCCTGCAAACATCTGTTTAATTGTTTTGGAGTGAGCCCATGTGGCTTCTTTCAAACCAGACTTTGATTATGCAGACACTGTCTGACAGGCGAAGTTTGGCGAAGATTATTTTAGGCCTGTTATGACATAGTGCTGCAGCATACATCAATGTCTGTGTCGTCAGCTTTCAGATATCTGAAGGCTTCAGATATCTACTAAACTACATAATGTTGAAATTTATATTAAAAAATGTGTTTGATTCTTAGTTAAAAGCGTGAATAACTTAAGCCTTTCCTTGCAGAAGTCAGTTTCTCAAGGAAAGCAAAAATTGTTTAATTAACGATCAGCTGTTCTTTTAGAGATTGAAATTCCAGCTCGGCCAGGAGGTAAGTTACATTACAAATTAGAACTGAATAACTGTCAGGCGGTTACTCATTACACCTTTAAGGAATCAATGTAGAGGCAGAGACAACCTGAACACGAAGCACAGAGGTTAAGAGGAAGATTGGGTCCAGACTGAGCTTTTGGGGATGTTGAATAGAAAACAGGAGACACAAAGCAAGCAAGAAGAGATGGAGGAGAGAGGACACTGGGGCAGTAAGGTGGAGTTTCTCCTGGCTGTGGCGGGAAATGTTGTCGGACTGGGCAACGTGTGGAGGTTTCCTTACCTCTGCTACAAAAATGGAGGGGGTAAGCATAAACAATACTCACTGCTTGTTATCCAAAATGCATAGTACAGGTATGCACTGTTGTGTATTTTGTAAATTCAGGTGCATTCCTGGTGCCGTATCTGGTATTTGTGGTGACCTGTGGCATACCTCTATTCCTGCTGGAGACCACCATAGGCCAGTACACCCAGGAGGGCGGTATCACCTGCTGGAGGAAACTGTGCCCGCTGGCAGAGGGTAAACTGTTCAGGACCGATTGTAGCAGAGCAAGGCAAAAACTTAACCTATTGTACAAACCACAAAAAGCTGGAAAAACCAAGACTCACTGGAAACTATTTTTGAAATGATTGCTGACAGGAGTAGCTGTCATTATAGACCTATGGTATTTCCCCACTGTGGGAAAGTTTCTTTTTTCAGTTCAGGCAGTTCAGTGTTTCACTGAGGTAATCACACTAAGAAGGGATGTGTGAGGCAGTAACACATTACCCACTCTACTGTAGTCAAAACAAACTTGAACACAAATGATGAAAGACCATATATAATGGTTGTCAGCACAAGGCAAACATTGACAAACTAACATCTACATGTTCTCCGTGACCCCTTTTTCAAGCAAAAAATATATATTAATATTTAAACAAGGGAAGTTGGAAATGTTTGTAGTTGTGTTATTGAATGTTTATTTTAAGGAACACTCATCAAACTCAAGTCAAACTTTACAGGTGTTGGCGACCCGCTACTGCATAAGTGAATGAAGTTGTATTAACCCTTGTGGCTTCAAAGCGGGCTGCAGGAAGTCACATAAACAGTGACAGAGTCGAAGTGAACTCACCAGACGTCTGTAACCGGCTCTCCATCTCTGCCATTAGCTAGAAGCTCAAATGCTACATTAGCCGCTATTAGCATGACACCCATAATACATTCATTGTGACACCCCTGAATCTCTTACCGAAGTAGCGGCAGTAGAGTTGCATTGTGGGTAATGTAGGTGCCAGGTTTTGACAAGGAACAAGAACACATCAAATGAAAAATATTTGTTCTTTGTTTTTGTTTTTTAAACTGTCTAACTATATAGAAGTGAATGGTAAACCAAAGGAGGAATGTTTCTTACAACAAGGACTGAATATTTCAAACATAACCGTCATGAGTTATCTGCTACATGTACATTCCCTCAGGTAAGCTCAGGTAAAAAAAAAAAAAGAAAAAGAAATAAAAAGAATGAAAGTGCCATTTTTTAAATTTTCGTTTGGCCTTATATTTGTAAAACTATAAAATTGTAATAATTTTTATTTTCTTTTATTTATCTTTGGGGGTAAAATAATCCCTTGAGTGAGTCAGGTCATTTGTCAGGTGTTAGGTTCTAGTAATCCTGAACAATGACTGGTTTAGTGAATGGAGGATGTCAGGTTCTTCTAATGCACATCTGGCCCCGTAGGTATCGGCTATGGTGGGCAGCTGATCCTCTTCTACAGCTGTATGACTTACATTATTATCCTGTCCTGGGCTTTGCTCTACCTGGTGTTCTCCTTCAGCTCCCAGCTGCCCTGGTCCAGCTGCAACAACTACTGGAACACAGGTAAAATGGGCACTGTCACATGGCTTAAGGTTGACATGTGTGACACAGGACATGATAATACTATTTGTCATGATTTGTGTGATATGGTATCACATATCAGTGAATTTTAATGAGGTCAGTAGTGGTTTCATGTTTTGTATCAATCAAGTGGGTAACAATATATATAAACTGAAACTACACCTGTAATTTTGTACAGAAAAATGATTGATTGCATTTCCATGATGTCTTATGTTGAATCATTTTTCCACCATATTAGCCAGCAGCTAAATGGAATTCAGCCATCACTGATTTTAGTATGTGCTTTTCCTACTGTGTCATGTCAAAATGTCTTATCTGAAAAAGATAAGACAAACCACATGTTTTAATAAGATTTAGAGCACCTTTCTCAGACATTTGGTATGAAAATAATGAAAGTTAAAAGCATTTTTAAGAATCATCTACAGATGCATTAAGAAAAATTTCCTATACATGAAACGATGGGACACCACAGCACACCACAGCATGATTGATAAGCTATGCATAAGTTGACAGTTTTGCATGATGCAATTCAATGTTACCAACAAGGCAAAACTCTGACAAACTGTTTTTAAATGATATCAATTATTGACCTGAATCTTACTCTCCTTTTAGATGACTGTGTAGACTTTTCAACAAGAAATAACACCGTCCAATGGACCAACCAGACTAATTCAACCTCTGCTGCCACTGAATTCTGGGAGTAAGTCTATCATTAACAAACTAAGCCCCCAGACTGTTCTTCGCATTCCAAGAAACAATTTAGTTGAATTTCATGCAAGATAAAACAACATTTTGTTCTTGTTGATCTTTTTCCATAGACGACGAGTGCTCGCTATTTCAGCGGGGATTGAGGAGATAGGCAGCATCAGGTGGGAGGTGCTGTTGTGTCTTATTGTCATGTGGATCATCTGCTACTTTTGTATCTGGAAAGGGGTCAAATCTACAGGAAAGGTATTAATAAAAGTCCTAAACTGTGGTAAATGTCTATACAATATTACTATCTTAATATCATATCTGTATTTTTTCCCCAGGTGGTTTATTTCACTGCTACCTTTCCCTATGTGATGTTGTTAATTCTTTTGATCCGCGGACTCTCTCTTCCTGGTGCTCTGCAAGGAGTGCTGTTTTATCTCCTGCCTGAACCTTCACGACTCACAGACCCACAGGTGGGATCCTAAAGATATGCCGTGGCAGTGTAAGTGGACAAATGTACTCACTGCTGCTTTATTGGGACAGGTGTGGATGGAGGCTGGGGCTCAGATCTTCTTCTCATACAGTGTGGGTGTGGGCTCCTTAACTGTGCTAGGCAGCTACAACACATATAACAATAACTGCTATAAGTAAGTATTTGTCAGTGTGTGGCTACTGACCTGATCAAGAGCTAAGCAGCAGCATATGGAAAATGATCAACCATGTGCTAGGAATTCGTAGAGGATGCACTGTGTTTTTATGTTTTGCAGAGACTGTCTGTGGCTGTGTTTGCTGAACAGTGGCACCAGTGTGGTAGCTGGATTTGCAGTCTTCTCGGTGCTGGGGTTCATGGCTCATGAGCAGGGCGTTCCCATTGCAGAAGTGGCCGAGTCAGGTAATGGAAGCTACCAGAGATATTCAGAAAGATGCACCCTTGTCTTCCTAGACCCAACATTACAGAGCATCACTAAATTCTGGCCGTGCAGAGGAGGCCTCCACCCTGAGGTGTAGTCTACCAGTAACTTTGATAGAGTAAATACATTTTATGTTACTTAAAAACTTTTGCTTAACTACATTTTTGTTTACTTGACAGATATATTTACAAGTATCTTTGAATGCTATATAAAAACATTTAGCTGATAAGCTTTAAAATATCTCACATTGTTAAGATTAATCCAGTGGTTCTCAACCATTTGGCTTGTGAACAACAACAAACGACAACAGAAAAACTTTAAGAATTTTTTTCTGTTAAAACATATGTACTGTTACTTGTAATGGAGAATTTTTGCATTGTTGTATGGGTACTTTTATCTTATGAATCACTTCCTCCACCACTGATCCATGATGGGTAGAATCTTTTCTGCCACCTTGAGGTCAACCTCAGACACAACAAGCACAATAACACTTACTCAGCGTAAAGCCAGTGTAAGCAGACACAACTGACAGTCACCTCTTTTACACTGCATGCATTCCTGCTCTGGTATGCAGTGGGACACTTGCTCTGAGCAGTGTGCACCCTACAGACCCAGGCATAGCAGCTGACTCTAGCTGGCATGTTTTGGGTGTTTGAATTCTGTTGGCAAGGGGAGAGATGTGGTTTACTATCATCTGATGTAGTGCGGGGCCACTGTGGGGGTTGGTGTATGTAGTCTTAGCCCCCGCTTGATGTCTGGGCAAACGCAACCATGTGCATGGAAATTGATAAACTTTAGATGAACCTTTGCACTTTTTCACTCAGTCCTCATGTCAGGCCCTAGCTCTGCTCATGTTGCTTCACTCTCATGTCTCTTCTTCTCCCTACCCAAATATTTACATCACAAACACAATCAGGCAGACTTCCCAGCTACAGTGCTTCCCTCAATCATCAGTAAACACTCAGTCTATTCTTTAATTGACATACAGTACTCAGATCTCATATAAATCACATGTCACTATGCTCTTTTTTAATTCCACTTATTCCCACTTTTTGTCCCACACTTCCTCATGAAAAACCATGAATAAAAACTACAAATGATCACAAAAATAATGCAGTGCCTTGGGCCTTGTTGTTTACAGCTACATACTGTAGGTAATTAGGATTTTTTTCCTTTACAATTTGCATTCAGTTTTCTGTAAAGATAATTTTCTTGATCTGCCATTGAGACACACTCAAGAAGAGATCAAATACAGATAGTAGGAGACCAGTCCAGCATCCAATCTGATGTTGTTTCCCAGGTCCAGGCCTGGCATTCATTGCATACCCTCAGGCTGTAGCCATGATGCCTGTGCCTCAACTGTGGTCCATCTGTTTCTTTGTCATGCTCATTCTCCTGGGTCTGGACACACAAGTAAGATGCACACTGACTCTTTTTTTATAGAAGAACCCATTTCCATTTGGAAATCTACTTATTCTGTCTTGTCTGTTCTCTGTTCAGTTTGTCGCTATAGAGGTGGTGGTGACGTCGATCATAGATATGTTTCCTACTGTAATGCGCAGAACAGGCCAACGGGAGCGCTTCCTCCTCCTCTTCTGCCTCACATGCTTCTGTTCTCAGCTTGTCATGATCACTGAGGTCAGTACTTAGTCTGATACCTACATTTTTTATTTATTACCCCAATGTGGCTGTGCATTGCTGTCAAAATACAGCAATTTTTATGTCCTTATTTTGATGCTTTCAGGTTATTATAACATTTTTCTCATAACAACATAAAAGTTGATGTAATATGATAATGTGAAAATATTGGCTCCAATAGTTTTCCATATTTCCAAATTGACTTCTACATTAAAATGTCATAATAAATGTCTCTGCTGTTGTCTCCAGGCAGGGATGTATGTGTTCCAGATGTTTGACAACTATGCTTGTAATGGAGCCTGCATCCTCTTTCTCTGTGTGTTTGAAACCCTGGCACTAGGATGGGTATTTGGTAGGTTTGCTGTTTAAAATGAATAGTTCCTCTTTTATTCCTCTGTCATGTCTGTAGTAACCCTCTGGAGTCTCTGATGGTTACCTGGCAACTGGTCTCGGCTAACCCTATATGTCTGTAAACCCCCTGTATGATTGTGAATTGTTGTTTTTACACCTAGTTTTGTATGGAGGGTAGTCCAGCAATGTAGTACTGGACTTCAGTAGAGACTCTGGATCCTACATTCTCATTATGCAACCTATAGCATATGTTTCAGTACACATCCATGTATTTCAATTATCTTTCAACCATGTCTTGACCTCAACAGGGATGTTTCCCCACATTTGACACAGAACCTCCAGAGCTAAAGTGAGCATTATGTAACTGACAGACTGAAGAAAACTGTTCCCCTTTAAATCACACCAATCATTCACAAACATCTGGCCTCATCTGGTTATTCTGTACTATTTATCCAACCTCATCTCCCATCAAGGGACCGAGCGGTTGTATGACATCATAAAGGACATGACAGGTGTGCGTGCCAACCCATTCTTCAAAATCTGCTGGCTCTACCTCACACCACTGGTCTCCCTGGTGAGTCAGGCTTTCAGTGTTGCATATGTGCATTATGAATATCCTCATGTTCACCTGAATATGCATTTTGCACTTTACTGAAATATCCAGATAAATTATATATATAACACTGACAAAATAACAAACTACTGAATGTCTCTTCATTGTTTTCTCAGGGCTCTTTTATATGTTCTTTAGTGGAGTACCAGCCTCTAACCTTCAATCGCTGGTATGTGTACCCAGCCTGGGCATATGTGTTGGGCTGGGTAATGGCCCTGTCCTCCATCCTGCTTGTGCCAGGTTGGGCATTATATAAGCTTCTAACTGGAACTGGAACCCTCAGTCAGGTGGGAGAACTTAGTTATATATTATAATGAAATCAAGTGGCACTGACTCGGTCATGTGCTTCATGACTCCTTTCCTCTTAAAATCCTTGTGCAAAATATTAACTAATAAATAAAATTTGAGTATGTTCCAATAAAAATCTGAATACCTGTAGTCTAACAGATCTCATCACCTTTTTACAGACAATTACTTCTCAGATCCCCATCTGCAAAATAAGCTGTAAATTTTAAAATTATTATTATGTAGCAGAAATGTCCTTTAAAAGTTTAAAATGTTTAAGTTAATTAAAGTCTCCATCTAGCCTTAATTATAATGTTCATATCCAGAGTACAAACTTTGAAAGATCCAACAGCCAACATGCAGTATTATTGATTAAGTATTATTAAGTATTATTGTCTTAATGCTGTTTCACCACTGCAACAATGCAATAAACCCATATTATGCAACCAACTCATAACAATGGCTTTAGTTTTACATATTTGATCCAGGTCAGTGGAATGTTTGGTATTGAAAATTACTGGTGAATATTTATTTAAATTTCTTAGCGTTTCCATCGTCTGTGTCGACCTGACCTGGACTACTCACTGACCCAAAAGAAAGAGGCTGAGCTGCAGCGCGTCGGAGGGGAAGCCCTTCAACAGTTCACTGATTGATATGAAAGGTTATCTGATCCTTAACCAATTTGGCAACTATACCTATGGACCCAACAAGTACGATCTAGCACAAAGCGGGCTGGTTACTGACTGTGATATTACTATCTCTGCTTTTCCTCAGGCAAGTCTAGAATCCAGAGGTCAAAGATGAGCAAGACTTCCTCCTTTCAGTGTCCAACACTGGATGAAAAAGAACCAACTATATGTTTCACATAAAAGCCCCCATTTCATGAATTGATATTTTTCCAGAAATCCTAGATGAAAGGTTTGAAATAAAGATAAAGAAAAAACTGAAAAGAATAGTTAACTTAATCAATAAACATAACAAAATTTGCAGCCTCTGAAGCGAAAGTCTAATGTGATCCATTTCTCCATCACCACTTACATGTGGACTTTGTTACTCCTTATACTTTCTCACCCGACTTCCTTAAGTGTTTCTGATTAAAATACATTTCTTGGTAAACAGCAATGTTACCTAACTTGCTAACACACATTATATGTACTGTGGTTTTAGAGTGCATGGAGAAATTTAATGCCTAGACAGAAACATGAATGCTTTTAGTCCAATTTGGGTTACTGGGTAGTGGTGCACTTCAGCCTCTTGCGGCCGAAATCAGTATTACAAAAGCAAACAATTACAAAAATCTTTTCTTTTTTTTTTTTCCCTTCTTCCCTCGGGGCCTGTTTTCATAATATGAGATGCAAATTGAAAAGAGTCATATGACAAACTGAAAAAGTCACATTTTCATGTATCGCTTTATTTAAATACCTTAAAATGATGAAAAATACACAGTATAAACCACTTTAAATCTCATAAATGTGTGCGCTGCTGGCAGTGCTGTCATATGCACAGGCACAACAAAATGGAAGAAAAATCATTCACATGCCACACGTATAAAATCACTTAGTCAACACACTTTTAAACATAAACCCTGTCAAACTCTCTCGCGCACGCATTGCAAACTGTGCTCCGTCTATGAACAAAACAGATGACCACATAACACCAACAACCGGTGGCTTGGTGCAAACAAAAACATCATCAAAGTGAAAACGGACAACAGAGCTGCTGCATGAGAGGAAATGGTTGACCTCATTATCTTGAAGATGCTGTGTTGAATTCATAGACTGGGGTTGAATTGCTTCCATTATCACAAAACGTGTTGTTTATATAAAATGGATAAAGACTTCACTGAAGTAAATGTGTATAATAACCTGTGGTGATGATGAGCCCTGATAAAGCATAAAAATATCAAGTGATAAAGAGTTTTAAAGGCTTTGTTCAGAAGCATTTGAAAACAAGTCCTTACAACAGTCCAGTGTAGTGCAGTCTGTTATGTTACAGAGGGATTTTCTCTGTAGCATTAAGCTCCCTGAGAGCCTTTATGTTCAGCTATGTTGTTTTGAAGGCACCAACCTTGCTGACTGCTTACCCTCTCTCTCTCTCTTGGGTAAAATAAATGATGAGAAAGCATTTTTTCAACATTTATCTACCAGGAGATTGATTTATTCATATTTTCCCTGAATAAAGTTAGTCTGTTGTGACAGCAAAACAATCAAATTAACAATTAACAATAGTACACACTCAAGTTATCATAATCGCATAAAGTACCACTTGTGTGTGTAAGCCAATATCCTCTTCCTCCTGGGGAACACATTTTATCGTCACATAATCTTTTAAGTGGCTCACATGCAGAGATGCTCTCCACCTATGTGTGGATCTACAAAGTCTGCGGTGGTGATGCAAAATGGTGCCTTGGGAATACATAGAACTTTAGTGCATTAATTACAGGATCAGCTTTCAGATGTCAAACACTTAACTCTGGTGAAGGGAACTGGAAACAAAACTGCAATATGTACAGTAAGCAATAAAACTGAGTCACCTTTGGATTTCCATTGTCCTGCAGAGATATTTTGTGCAACCCCTTTAAAACTAGGTTTAAATAACAAGGGATAAACCATGAAAAACACACAATATCCAACATAGCTACTGGTTCTCCACTGGCTACCCTGAGAACCTGCTGTCCCTCCGAAGGCACTGCAGATTGTGCTAACCGGTAGAACTGTCAGGAGGCATAAAGGTGACTTTGTCTGAGGTTTTTTCGTCCTCAAGCATCCGGCTTTGTTCTGACTGAAACTGCTGTGACACCGGACAGTTCTGGTTTGGGTCCAACAGGGTGGCGAGAAGGCAAGATGCTGGCACTTGTGAGTTCTCAGCAGCTAGAGGCCTGTTGGTTTCACCTGTGGCAACACTCTCCGGTTGACCAGCAGAGTCTGGATGAGACAGGATTTGTAAATTCTGCAGGAGTTTGAGGTTGGGGTAGCTGCTGGACTCGGCCATGGCTCTGTGTAGACATTCCCAGGCTGCGATACCATTAATGTTGCAGCTGGGGTTGCTGGCAGCCTGAGACAGTAGCTCTGCGTGCTGGCGCAGCTGGGCAATGTCTCGCTCTGTGGCGTTGCTCTGTTGCAGCAGGTCTTTCGTGCGCAGTGTAATTTCCAACAAACCTGACTGTCTGAGGATTTCTACCGTGTTGAGAAAACGGCGATGGCGAGCACTGGTGGTGCTGTTTCTGTTAAGCCCTCTAGTTGGAAGGGAGGAGGAGGTGGTGGTGTGGACACTGGACACAGATGGCGAGCTCTGGCTCGAGGAGGCAGTAACGGAGCTGGAGGAGGATGGACTATCTCTGGTTGAAGAGGAACAAGGCTGCCCAGAGGCTGAGACTGCTAATTTGGGTTGCTTATAAAGGTACTGGTCAGGTAGACTCCTGGTCACAGGTGTGTTATCACTCTTATGTTCTGTGCACACCCTCTTGCTCAGATTCTGGGAATCCCCATTTGATAAGGATTTATCAGGCGGCTTCTTACTGGGGTGTGGTGCAATGCGGGGGTAGGAGTTGAAAATAGGCAGGTATGTGCCTTTTATTTTCTTCCCTGTGACGTTGGACTTCCAGGACAAGGTCTTCTGGAGCTGCGAGGTGGTTGGCAATAAGCTAGGCTGCTGGCAAAGAATCATATGGGGAACACCAGAACTGCCGGTCTCCCAGAGCACCTGACCTGTTTTCTGGATGGTGTCCGGCTGGTGGGAAAGGAAGGAAGAGGAACACAAGTACGAAACACAGAGAAATCAAGGACCAAAAAGGAAACGCTGTATTTGAAGGAAGGGTAGAAGTAAATGTACATTATAAAGAAATACGAAGACAACAAACGTATACACTAACACACATGAATGGAAAAATGAGAACACCAAAATAACTGAGATGCTTCAAAGAGTTGAAATGTAGCCCAGAGTTTTCAAATACATACCATTCTTACAGTTCCGGTCCTTATTCTTAACATACTAATTCTTATATTTGTTTCTAAATAAATAGTATGTATCGAATTTCCTACGTCAGTGCCTGCATCTACACCTGCCTTACCTGCTTCAGCACCATGTTCTTGATTATGTAGATGGGTGGTAGCTCACGGCCTGCTGCCATCAGGGTATGATTCCCAGGATTTCCTTGCCCACGTTCTTGGTTTTTACCTGGCTGTGTGGTTTCTGCACACTCACTGCCTCTGGACTGGCTTTTGTTGCTGTGCTGGTCCTCCACATCTGTCTGCTGCCAGTCTGAGCCGTCTGCACAGAAGACACAACAGAGAGACCTGAGAAATGCTGACAGAGTAAAGCCATGCTCGAAGGGACAGTTGAACTGTTTTGACATAGTAAGTTGGTAGTGATACTGTTGCATTTTTAAACTTTTACTTTATGTTCACAAAAGGGACTTGAAGAGAAACCGACATGCTGACATTTACAGTATTCACCGTGGCATACATACCTGTGAAAACAGGTTTGTCATGTATTTACTGACTACCATAAATTACCTTTACTGTCTGTTGTTTGATGATCAGTAATTAATGCTGTCATGCTCAAATTACATAACGTATGATGTACTTTGGCTGTTGCGCATTAGTAACCCGCTTTGTAGTCATGTTTGTGGGAAATGCTATAAAAGCCTCATGTTGACTCTGCTGTTAACCTGTATAGCCACCAGAAAGCGCTGTTGGATTGGATTTGTCCACATGAATGCTGTCCTAGCAACAAAAGTTACCTGTTTCAGCACAGTACTGCTTGTATAACTAGTACAGGCATAAGAAAATGTGAATTACTGTATCCAACTACACAATATGTGACATTGTTTTTTGTTGTTTCTGTTTTTTTTTATGTCAGACCACACTGATTCATACAAATTTATCATAAGCTTTGCCTTGCTGCAAAGAAGGCACCCATCATAAACGTATCACACCCTATACAATCGAACCATATATTACCGCTGACTCACCCATTTAACAGCATTTCCAATTACTGTGGTTTGGATTAGATTCAGGTTTATAAGATTCACGTTATACAACATTGTTGCTTCAGTAGTTAGTATTAGGAAAGCAACACATTTATCATGTTTTGGCTCTTTGGATTTGAAATGAAATAATGGCAGGATAATGATCTTTAACACACAGCCATGGCAACCAAGGTCTGGTCAAACTGACGACTTTGACGATATGACGTCTTCATTTAAGTATTGGTAACTTTCTTCAATTAACCTCTGTCCCCTGAATTTGTGGGGTTTAGCAAGAACACGTTTACAATTCCTACACGCTTCAACTGACATGGATGTAAACCTACACAAATTAAACCTGAAAATCAACACAGTGACCTTTTTTGTCATTGTTTGATTTCAAAACCAAAGAAAGTGCCCTGCCCATTATATACTGCACTGCTTGTCCCATCCAGCTTTTCTAATTATTACTGCCTGTGCTGACTTGTACAGATACACGTGGGAGTGTATGGGAAATAGCTATAGAGAATCAAACTTGGCAATTTGTCAATTCTCTGGTCATATTTCTGCCACATTTACTTCAACTCACCAGAGTAGCCAGAGTCTTTTTCTGAGCTGCAGTGGGAGCCCCTTCCACTGGAGTCGTCGGCATCTTTCGAAACACGTGTTGCCAGCAGAGTCGTACTGTTGCTCTTATCTTTAGCATCCTTGCTGGACGTGGCACAAGGATTGTGCTCGCTCAAGCAAGGCTGTTCCTTAGGCATACTGGACCCTAATGAGAAAACACATGATATTTAGACCTGTCTGTAAATGTTGGGAAACACAGACATAATAACACATTTTCAGAGCTGTGATAAGACTGATAACATGATCACATGACCAATTATGTCTATCGGTATAGAAAATGAAATTGAAATGCTTTAGATGACAACAATAATCACAGACTTTTTCGGTGGCACCAGTTTTATTTAAAAAACCTGTTGTGTTAATGCTACACATACCTCCTAAATAAATATCATGTTGCTCCTCTTCTCTGTAATATTGGGCAGTCTGTAACAACATTTCCCTGAATTCTTTCCTAAACTGTTTGTGCAATCTATTGCATGACAACTTTACACCATTTTAGTGGTGTTGTCAATGCTTTTCTGCAGGTGAATCCACAATGGCACATACTGGCGGTTGGGTGTTTGACTTTAGGGGGTGTAACCATGGCAACTTTCACACAATAACAGCCTGTGCATTACTTCTATTAATACCTCACAGAGAATACTGAGCCTGTTACTTGGTTGTTAACCCAAACAAAATGCTGTAATTCAAATTAACAGACAGAGACATGTCTTTCATGCACCTGCATGACAACTATCAATCTTGAAGCCACAGCAGCCAAAATGGCACTCCACATATGTCCTCACATTTTGCCTGTCAATGGCATCTGACAAATACCTGAGCAGTGAAAGAAATGTCTGAGGAGGGGCTTTTAAAACAAACAAATAAATATATAATTAGGCTTTAACTGATCGAACAATGTGGATTAAAATTAGTACAAGGCTGATAGAACTGGATTAAATACTAATTTGTCCATACATAGTTTGAGTTATTCACCAGGAACCTATTGTACTACAACTCATTTGTCTATAAGAAAGTGACAGGCAATTACCCTGTGATGCATAGGTACAGCACCCCTATAGTGTAGATACACACAATTTGTCAAACAGAGGTTGGAGGCGATTACTGTATCTGATGGTACGAAGTTAAAAAAAAAAAAAAACAGAGGAATATGTAGTGCATGGGTGGCTGAACCATTTTGGGAAATTATCTGCCACACCACCTCTCATAGATGACCCTGCACAACATCATCGCTCTGCTGTGCTGTCTCTTGTCTCGAAGAGGAGAAGATGTCTTTACGAATTGACAAACTTTGCAGTTTATATTCACATTTCAATCTACACTGCAGCAACATGTAATGCTCTGCCGGGGAAGAAACATGTGTTAGGTTTCTAATTGATAGTTGACTTTTTAGATCAGCAGTATAACTTCAGTGTCAACTCCTGTCAAGGCAATTTTATTTAAATTGCCATAAGTTAGAGCTTTTCCTGAACGGGCTGTACAGCCTTTGTCCTTGCAGAGGTCCACTAGTGCTCTCCACTATTGATAAATACAACGTCTCCTTTTTCACGGTTTATTTCATCTATGCAGGAAGTATGTAAAACTTTTCTGATATTTCGTGAAGGGAGTGGTTCCGTGAAGGCAGCACATGCCGCTCTCAGCTGAAGCAGCAGCAGCAGCAGCAGCAGCACCCCCCCCCCTTCCTCATGTTATGTAACCCTTAACTTTGAGTCCTGCCCTCTCTAACATACACTTCTCACACCAGTCGTAAACACGTACACAAAATACACAATAGTCGAAGTCGTTAAAATTTTAAACGACATTATGTGTCGTTATTACATTAATGGCCACGTGAAAAAAAACGTAAAAGTTATAAAAGAGTGAAAGCTTGAATAGGAAGTGCAGAGATTTGGCAATATCACGTTTCCTCAAAGCCAATAGATTTATTATCGCTCCTACCGACAGTGGAAAACTTACCTCCAAATGTGCAACAGCCAATTATTTCCAATTAAAGGTCGTTTTTCCCCTTATGCTCAGTTTGAGGAAGCCGGATAAAGCTAACGTCAACAAGCAGGACCATGCTGGAACTGTTATCTGTCAGAATTACAGTACAGAAAAATTTAACATTTTTCTCTTTGTCAAAAATGCCGTGTGATAAGACAACAGTGAAAACGGGTTGAGCTAAGGCAACGTCTATCAAGCTGGTCAGAGGAAGAAACAACATATCCGTTTGGTTTCAATATATAACACACAACTATAAACAAAGCACAGGATTTTGCAAATAACACCAACTAGTCCGTTAAATTCCAACTCTATCAGAAGTAATCATCTTGATTTTATATTCAGACAGTACTTACATAAACGTTTATCCAACAGTAGCAACAATCAGGCTTTTGTTTTGAAATCCCGGTGGCTAATTCTGGCTAGCTTGACGCCGCCGTTTGACGCTACGACGAAATGTCAAAGAGTAGGGGGAAGAAAATACATAATCAATATCGACACATTACGTCATTAGAGTCTGTGTGAAGGTACAAGACTGACATAAAGCAGCCCACTGATAACACAATTAAACATGGAGCTGGTAAGTGTCGGTCTGCTACCTTAGTTGGACCCAGGGCCGCCAGATGGACCACCTACCAGACACAATAAAAATGATCCGTCTGTGCACTGAACGGCCATTGGTCCGTGAGAAAACTACGACAGCCAATCAGATATTACTGCAGCCAGACAGCGGTAGTGGAGGAAACCAAAGTGTGCAGAAAACAGGCTTGTTGGAGGATAAGTCACGTTTAGGATCGAGATGAAATCTATGCGCCAAGAGAGATGATTCAGTTTAAAAAATTAAAAAACAAACAACAAGGCTGGCTGAGGTATGCACAAGAACTTGATCAGTTCAAACATTAGTTATGTTGTTGGGTTAATTCCAAACAGCCCGTGAGCACGGATTTGCACACAACTAGCCTTTGACAAGAAAGCCTGCATACACATAGGACAACATTACTGCACAGGACAAAAGTGACACTCTACAGAAAATTAAGTTTTAGAGTACACCTGATGTGCATTTGTTTGACATTTATTGAAAATAAATACTGTTGACATGAAGTTGTGATGTAGCAGCTGTCCCACATTTTTTTGTGACTCCTTTGAGCCAATCAGCTGTGTCAGCTTGCTTGTGCATATGAGCAGGAGTGGCAAACAATGCAGTCATGCAGTCAGAAGTGCAGTACAGTGCTTTCATGTAGAACTGTAGTCACAGCCTGGTGGACTGGTAGAAATTTCAGTCGTGCAAAAATAAACAGCTGAAACGCCATACTTACATACAGCAGACACTTTATTTTTACATTAAAACTTCTCAAATAATTTGATAGACAGCCCACATCCTCTCCACAAATGACAAGACAAGGACAAATAACAATTCAAATATTTTCAAAAACCGGCTGCAAGATAAGACAATAAAACAGGTGTGCCACTAGGCTGGCTAAATCTCAAGCATGCTAAATGCATGCAATTCTTTGTCAAACAACATTTGGCATTAAATCTTTTACACTTCTTCCTCACCCATTTCCACATTACATCCTCAGGATCCAGAGGAGTCAAGTCGTCAAAACATACTAGTCTAGGATCTCCCACCATGAGGCTTTGGGAGTTCCTGTGAGACACGTGGACATCAAGTGCATATACCCAGCAAAGCAGAGATTTTCTTTAGACCTGGGTGTCTGCTGACATGCATAGTCTCTGGGGAGGAGAATTTAATAAAAGTAGCACAGGTCTCTCGGGTGTGGGCCTTGGCTGCAGCATTGGTCAGAATGTGAATGATCCTCAGCAGGGCAGTCTCACTGAAAAACAACCAAGCATACAGATGTTAAACTGACAGTGAGGACAGATGCCAGAGCTTTTAAAAAAAGGGCATTGTGGATAAGAGGTCATCACTCAATGGCATGTAATACAAGATGGTTGAATAAGGGGGGGGTGCATCTTATGAGTCAAAATACACACCTGCCGACATGGACACTGGAGGCCAGACACCAGGCAGACTCCCCCTCTGGTGTCGGGGGCTCCTGCAGGACTTGGCGGGACAAGCAGAGGGCTGCTCCTGCCAGGTGCACAGGCAGAAACACCACACACTGGCCCTCCAAGAGAGACAGCTCCAGCAGATAACGAGCCATCCACACCACCTTGTGGCACAGATGACAGGGTGCGTTGCAATATCACTTGCACTTTATATAAAAAAAAAAAAAAATTACAAAAACAATGTAGATCTACCTTAGCACTGCAGCGAGCAATGGAGGCAAGAAGGAGAAGGAAATGCAGAGGAGGACAGTAGGACAAATCAAACTTCAGCCCACAGAGGACTTTGCGTTCCAGTCGCAGCAGCTGATGCTTAGTGTAGGTGTGGTCCATCAAGTAGCAGAGTCCAGACACCTGGAAGAAGCAGCTCAAATCAGGAAAAATGTGTCTTCTTAGAGAAAGCACTTGGTTTTTATGCATTTCACTCATTCAAGGTCTAAAGAAGAAAAAAAAAATAAAAAGACATTATTCATCTCCCATATTACCAGTTGACTTTCTCTGGGTAATTAAAACTGCCAACTAAGGCAGCATACCTCAGGGAGGAGACACTCCTCTTTCTTTGCAGCAAGGAAGAGGCAAACCATGCCGAGGAGCTGCAGATTGGCAGTGGTCACTTTGATCTGACGCAAGGAGCAGTTGAGGAGGTGTATGGCCAGATAGAGGGTCTCTTCCTGGAAATGCATTGTCTCCTGGTAGGAAATAAACAAGGCATTCAAGATTGAAGACCGCTGAGAAAAAAAGACCAAGAGCTTATTATAGCCCATTTTCTGGTTGTGTAAGTAAGTCACTGTGCCTGGCCAAGAACAAGTGTGGTACATAACCCCCTTAAAAACTGTAATTTTACACTTTGGTGTTGAAAGGATTAAACAAATGAGGTATAATGTGTCAAGTGAGCTGTAGAGGTGCTCATTTTGTTTGCGTTTGCTAGAGCCAGGCTATCTGTTCCCTCTGGTTTCCTATGTTTGTGGTAATATAAGCTAACTGGCTGCTGGCTTTAGTTTCAAATTTACCATACAGACAGTGTTCATCTAACTCTCAGTGAGAAAGCATTAATAAGTGTTGCTGCATCGAAGTCTGTTTGCCCATCGATTTACCGCAACCTGAGCTCAAATGCAATCTCTACCCCAACCAGTTATGTTTGTAGGGTGGAAACAGACTGAGACGAGTAGAGCATTTTAGGTCAGACTACTCCTTTAATGAAGCCTGATTCTCAGGTGACACAATTTAGATGGCAGGTCATCTAACATAGCATTTGAATTTTCTTCAGAGCCCAACAACAAACATATGACCTTAAATTACAATTAGACAAGATTTGTTTTGTGGGAGAAGAAATCTTCTATAAACTGTGGGACTCACATGAACTTGAATGAGCCAGTCTACCAGGACAGCTCGAGTGGCATCTGTGAAGTGCCGGGGCAGGTCAGCGGTGGGTAGAGCGTTCCATGTTTGAGTTCTCTGCAGGGTGAAAACAGAACAACAGGAGGCACACACTAAATAATTAAACATCTATGTTGTGATAATACTGTCTTCTTGGTTGTCCCTCTTGTACAGTTAGTGATGAGGTCTGCATACAGCGCATTTTAGGGATAATGTTCCTCCCTTAAAGAGAAACATACTCTGACATGAAGCACCCCTGTACATCATGTCTCACCATCATGTCCAAGAACACGTCCCAAGCATATGTCCGGTCCCATATGAGGCCCAGTTTCTCCAGTGCCATCTCTACTTCATGGCGCAACAAGCTGGGCACCAGCGCCTGCAGGCTGTGAAGACCCTGCAATCCATGAGGGTAAAGAAGCACAGGCTCCTCCACACACCCATCTGCACAGGGTGGAAAGGAGGACAAGATAATAATAATAATAATAATAATAATAATAATAATAATAATAATAAATAAATAACAACAACAACATCTTTGACTGAGCGCTGACAATTTGTTCCGCCATGGAGAGTTCATGTTACATTTAGTACTCAAGAAAAAAAATTAATAAAAAAAAAAAACAAACAAATATACAGTCATCCTGATAATTCTATGAGAAGTGTAAACGTTGTGGTCATCCCCATGTTAAAGTGTATTTCACTTTGGTATGAAAAGAAGTTTGAAACCCCCTTTTTTTTTTTTCTTATTGTAACTGTTTTTTTGTATTGATTACACTACCAGCTGAATGTGCCCGACTGTCTTCATGGAAACCCATGATGATGCCTTCTTTGGTTTGCAACGATAACCTCCTCTCCTGCAAACAGACAACACCTCACACATCAGTGCAAAATTTCCCTTCAAGTGGAATTGTTACAATTATTAGAGGAAAAATAAATAAAAAAAATACTCCAAGCTGATGCTCTTATGCAGAAGTTTACAGTGAATGCAACAAAGAGTAGCTTCTGTTCCCTTCACATCCTGACATTCCTCTAACCACCAAGTCATCATGGAACACCAATATGCTAGGAAAAGAACAGGACGAGAGATACACTGGTATGTTTTGGGCGAAGGGTGACATGCAGGACAGAAGTCGTACCCATCTGCGTTCTGGCTCCAGTTTGACCGGGGCCATCCTGGACTCGTCTACATCTACAGGCTGCCAGCGATCTATTGGCCCACAGGCATTAGCCCAAGTTCTTAATGGGGCTCGCCTCTCATCCACCTGGAGGGACAATAGAAAATCTTTACTGATATGATCCTGTGACACTTAAACACATTTTTATGAGCACAACTTCTAAAAATCTAATGTCTTTGATAGTGACTGTAGGGTGGCTGCAGTTCAATGTATTCATGACAGTCAGTTATCAGTGGACTGGAATGACAAGAAATTAAATTAAAATGGTGATTCACTTCAGGTCATCACGACTCAAGGCCCTGCTCCAGCCATCTAATCACAGACTCTTGACACCTGGGATTATGGCAGGTGAATGCAATTACTTTCCTGACAGCACAGGCAAGGAGCAGGCATGTATGTAGAGTAGGCAAAGCATTTAAAAAATACATTTTTAACATAACTTATCTGGAAAAGCACGAGTTACCCATGGAAAGTTTAATTAAGCAACATATTGCTCCATATCGTTGAGCGCACTGTTCAGATGCTCACCTTCTTGTGTAAGTCCAGCAGAGGCTTAGAGTCGGAGAAACCGGTCCTGGCCATAGTCACAGCCGGAGACAGAGTTTCCGTGCCGGACCTCTGCAGCTACTTATCCAAGGGTGTCGGCGGAGGCCTGGAGCAGATAGAGTAGCCATGCTGCCCGGACAGCCCCTATTATAGACAGGTGGGCCGCACTGATTGGGGTGGGGACAGTGGTAAACAGGTGAGAACCGAGGACTTCCGGTCGACGCTTGGAAAATAAACCGCGTTTTGCTCAATGTGACTGTCATTTTATATATGTATATAGTTATAATTTTGTACGTTTGAGTGACCAAAGGTGTATTTGGTCTTTAATGTTGTGGGTCACTGTGAAATAGTTTGTTATGAATCATAATAAAGCAATACTTTGTTTACTCGACATTCAAGATTTACTGGAAACATTTTAACGCATCTCAAACAAAAACTTAACACACCTACTCTTGTACTGTTGTGTCTCTATTTAATCGCTTATCATTGCAATAAATATTTGTGGTGGATTGTTTTGTTCACCCTCATTTGCATATCTGGGGGAGACAGAATGCAAATACTTTCAAATCCAATAAAACTATTTACTAAAGCCTCAGTTAAATCAACAGCTCTAGGGCAATGCGTTATATACTGCCCCCTGCCAAAGGTTTTAGAAATACAATGGTCAAGAGTCCAAAGTCCCAGAGTGCAACCCCACCCATCCTTAGAAATGTTTGACTATCCTCCAAAAATCTGTGAATTTTCTCCCTTCATTTTTTAATTTTATGTATCTATTCAACTTCTAAAATAGAATTAAGGAAAATGTTATCTTCCTACCCTATCTGGGCATCTGTCCACAATATTGCCCAAATGCTTTTTCTAGGCCTTTTGCATAATACCTGAAATATTATTCTGTTGGAGAAATAACAAATCTCATTACTTTAGTTTGTTTCTGGCATAGAACTGTTAAATTTAAAAGGATTTACCTTTACCTTACCTTTTTGGCCAAGCTTGAAAAATAAAAAATAAATTGCCACATTAGGACCCCCAATTCTTTATAACAATATGAGGGACATGATCTTCGTGTCCACTATGCAGGCTATAATACATCAAGCTTTACCAAAGATTCCTGTTGCAGTTGATTGATTTAAGACTGAGCAGGTGTACAGTGTACACAATAAAATGGCATAAAAAAAGACACACAGAGCTTTATTCAGTAAAAATGTTTACTGGCACATTATAGTTGCAAATGTTATAAGCTACCATATTGTAGCAGGTATCACCCGTTACATTGTAGTCTTGCAAAGGGGAGTGGGGGTGGGGTGGGGGGGTGAAAGTGTCCACCAGGACAATGTCCTCCCCTTAAAGATTGCTTTTTTCATTGTCCTCTGAGCCTCAACTAACAGCAACAAGCAAAAGAAAATCGTTACACCAGCATCAGGTGTGACATTCGTGACTGTTGATCACATTCAAATATACAGAGAAGCAAGGTAACCATAGTAAAGCTGCAAATCAAACACTACAAAGCTGCAGGCCTCCCCTTCTACTAATGTTGCATTCACCATCAAGCTTTTTTTTTTTTTTGGTATTTACACAATAGTGAAGAGGCACTTGTTGTGCCTGTGTATGCCTACAGGAGAGGTCAGGGGTATTAACTTGCATTTTTAGCTGTGAAGCATTGCTTAAAGCGTGGCCAGCAGCGAGGTTCAGTGTATGGCTTCACAACCAATATTAAAAAAGTTCAGCAGCACCCCCTTACGGCCATGATAGCAATGAAGGCAAATCCACAGTGGTGTCCATCAGTGCAGTGGTTCTTGATATCTGGTCCTGCTGTTTCCAAAGCAGGACGCTAGGCTAGAGTATGATGGCTGTGCCTGAGCCAGTGAGAAGAGGTGCTGGAGTTGTGAACTGTAAATCAAAGCCATTTGATCACATTATCATCTGCAGGAACTGGGGCCACCTGTTGCTCAACGACGAGTCGAAACCTGCTGCTTTCCTGTGTCTTTGTCACCACGATCATTCAAACATCTCAGTCACCCTCAGTTACTCACACAAACTTAAAAAAAAAATTATGACGTGACATGTGGGATATCCCAGTGAATGCAGATAGATGTTCTAGCAAAACTTTTGAAATGGCAGAGGTAGTGCTCTGCTGATAATGGTAGGAAAAATGGTCAGCTTCTTTACTCAACACTGTAGAACATAGCAAAGGATGGGTCTTATCCACTTATTTAAACAGTTTTTAAAACAGAGCAGCTTTACAATGTGTTCTGAAAAATGTAGGAAAGTTTGTTCTTTAACTGCTTAGTTTTAGGGGCAGATTTCAATGATCATACTGAGAATGTTTACCTTTATGACGCTAACCTAATATGCTTAATTATGCTAATTATAGACAGTAAATGGAGTTATAATGCAGTTATTAACTGCCCATTTAAAACAAAATTCATGATTGTTAGCATCTCGGCTAAATTACCAATCCTCTAATGTAAAGCCCTTGAAATGAAGAACTTAAATCAAAAAGAAAGCAGTTTAAAAACTTTTAATATAGATATTTTATATAATGTATACTTAAACAAGACAATGTGTCTTCCAAAATTTGAGAAATAGATGGACAAAAAAGGAGGAAAAAAACAACAAACAAAAACAGAACAATGGCAAACAGAAAGGTCTCGATGTTCCTATAGTGAAGCTCAAAGAGCAACAACATCTCTTCCAGCAATATGGAATTATAAAATGCTTATGTCAACATGAGCACATTTCAATGTGCTGTCCAGAACTTCTCTCAATCGTGTGCCGTCATGATTTAAATTATGCAGGTTTTTATTTCAACTACACAATACATCAGCTGATGTTTTGATTAGTTCCCCCTGTCTGCAGGTTGAAGGTTGGTCGACCAGCTCATGCAGTGTTTAGTTGGGATTGTAAACCTGCGAGCTGTTGCTCCAGACATACAACTACATAGATTCAAGTGCTTCGACACAGCATTAAAGAAAACAAAAACCAAAGACTCTAAACATCAAATGTGGAATCATTTGAAGTGTTAAAAATCCACCAAGTCAGTCAGTTTTTGGCCTTATTATAAAGACTTAACGATTGAACTTTTTTCATTCTTTAAATACAGGAACATTCAAACGCTTATTTCAAAAATATTTTAAACACTTACACTGATATTAACAACAGAAAATGAACAAAAGATTGGTGCTTAACTCCTCAGCTAGGGAGTGAGAATTACTGGACAGAGGACAGCGAATGGCTGTGTTCGTCTACATTGGTCTCTCTAGACGGGTTGGGGAAAAAACTGTGGTCAAGTGTACAGTCTCTATTTTTCTCTTTCCTTCTATTATTCCTGTCTTTAACACAGAGTGACTGGCCTTAATGAACTCACACCTCCAACCAGCAGCTAGCTGGTTGGTCAGTCAGTCTGGACACAGCAACATGGACTCCAAAGAGCCTTACTGCTGCATCACTTTGAGTTAAATCAATGCAGCATTTAAAGCAAAGATTAGCCATGCATGAGATCCCAGTTTCTAATCCTGACTGAGTCAATTATTTAGCGCCAGGCTGGTCAAAGCAATCATAAATGACATGCTTGTTCCCTTTAAAAAAAAAAAAAAAAGAAGAAAAAAAAAAAAGGCCATTGAGTGTGCCATGTAGTGTCCTCTTGTCGGTATTCCAGCAATAGTTCTGAGTTTTTAAAAACATGCATTAAAACAGACACAAATGGATGGTTGAGAATCAAAATGGTTGTTCATACATTCTCCTGCACTCATATGCACACACGCATTACATTCACGCATCTACTCAATTACACACATGCAGTGCAAACACAGAAATGCCAACCCTCCTCACCCTCCCCCTCTTCCCCATTTCCACCTACTGTAGGAACAGTCCCACACTTGATTTGTAACAGCAAGTTCCAGAAAGAGCACTTGTTAAAAAAAATGAAATAAAAACAAACAAAAAAAAAAATGCAGAAATATGGCTTTACATTTAAAACCGTAACGATTGATGAAATAAAAATTTGTCTTTTTCCCCAAATCTTTTCCACTTTCCTAATTTTGATTATATTTCTATCAAGTACGTTTGTGTATATATATATGCAGTCTATGCATGGATTGGTTGGTGTTGATGTGTGTGTAGCATGGGTACAGCTGGTAAAGAGGTGGTACTTGCTGGCATAACCTGGTTTTCAAAGTATCAAGGCTTTGATGTGGTGCCCAGTGTAGTGCAGCAGAGGTCCTGCAGGGAGGCCTAAAGCCAACCCTGAGAGGACGTACAGAGACAAAGCTGCCTGTCTATGCACACAAACCTGCTGAGGTCAGTCGTTCACAGCCTGTGTGTTCTTTTCATAATCTATAATCTGTGTCTTTTCTGATTTGCCAGTATGTGTATGTGGGTGTCTTTGTGTATGTGTCTTATGTGTGTGTGTGTGTGTGTGTGTGTGTGTGTGTGTGTGTGTGTGTGTGTGTGTGTGTGTGTGTGTGTGTGTGTGCGTTAAAGACCAAATGAAAATGTGTCTTGTGCCAGCCAAGTTTGTGTCGTTCGGATTCCCCAGCAGTGCGAGTGTGTATGTGGGATTGTGATTGTGTGTTAGCCTGCCCGCTTGTTCAAAAGTCTGAGTGATCATTCCCGTATGCTGGCAGAGTAGGAGAACTGAGGGAAGTGTGTACGCTGATCTGAATCCTCTGCATCTAAACTGTCATCTGCAGTAGGCACAATGGGAGAGAGAAAAAAGAACATTCAAAAGTTCAAAACAGATGTAAACTTCCTTAGAAACGTGAATCTAATCTTAAATCGCGAATAAAAGAGGCACAGGAGAAGATCTACTTACACTTATCTGGAGGAGTTATCGTAATGGTTTGTGCTGTGAACTCATCATCGAAATAACGCGTGTCCGTCTCTGATGTTACCTGGGGCTTGAAGGGTGGGATAAGCTGAGGGGAAGAAAAAAATCAGTCATTTTTTACACTCAGAACATCTTGTTTTAAATGTCACACAATTTGTTTTTGTCCCAAGTTTCTCACCTTCTTTTCAGTGACATCCTGCCAGTTGATGGAGGTGAAGAACTTGTGGCTCATCACTTCTTTGGCATCGTCTGGTCCGCCTCCAAGCCTGTGAACAAAACAAAAACACTATCATTATCACCCACTCATCAGCCACACACAAATGTGGAAATACTGTTATTAGAAATGCACAACAAGCACTTACTTTGTGTTGTTCTCCCCCTGACTTGCATTTACCAATTTCTCAACAAATTTATTCTTCATTTCCTTACTACTTACAGGTGCATGTGTTAGTAAGCCTGCAGGTAGAACTCAATGTGCTAATAATAGCAGTTGTTCGACCAAAACAACAATCAATTATGTGCTTGTGTGGCCATTACCCTGTACCAAAACTAATCAAGAAGGAACACAAGCTTAAATAATGTGGTTACTTATTTTATAGCTGAATACGTGGTGCCCTGGAGCATAGTGGAAGATTCAGAAAACTAATCAAGTGCAACACCAAAATCCCAGGAAAAAAAAATTGTTTTCCTCAAGCTGTACTGCTGCATTTCCAAGAGGCAAACATTCAGTTGAACAGTCATGTTTGCACACTGAAACAGTATGTAAATAGTAAACAGCATTTAATTCTTAATTAGAGCCCATTATTAGCCCATCACAGATACATACATATTGGCATAAATGTTGGCTCATAAGTAACAAAAAACTGCAGAGATTTATCATTTTGGGTATATATCTGTATTAACATCCATAGATGTATGGGACACATTGTTATATTATTAAGTGCTTATTTTTTCCGGATTACGATATCTCCAATTCTTATTCTCATCTTAGTCTTTGGCTATCACAGTACACACACATACCTTTGTTTAGGATCCTTTTTGAGCAGACCAGCCAGCAGGGCCTTGGCTTCAGGAGCCAGATTCTTGGGGAAGCGTATTTCCTCCATGAGGATGAGCTCAAATAGACGCTCATGGTCCTGGTTGTAGAAGGGCAACCGACCACACATCATCTCATACATGACCACACCCAGTCCCCACCAGTCTACCGCTCGCCCGTAGTCATTGTCCTCCAGCACCTGATGGGGCAGGAATGAAAAGAGTTTAGAGAGAGAAATAAAACAACTGACATTCAGTCAATTTAGAGGCAGGACTATCAGTTAACATTTTTACATCATTGCACTTGTTTCCCAATCTCAAAATAACAGTCAGCAAATATTTAGCAGATGTCATTAAATTGTAAAAAATACTATCCCCTGGTAAAGTGAAGACAATGAGCTCTGTAGACAATATTACAAAACAACAATGAGGCCATCATCATTTTTTTAAAATCAGACATCCTAATCAACAACTACAACTACTTCCCATCATGTGCTCATCCAGCCCTGTGACATCAGAGCTTCTTTACATAATCGTGGTCACAAATCCTACTGATGTCAGAGTCCACAGCCATTGTGGTGTTACCTCTGGTGCCAGGTATTCCGGGGTTCCACAGAAGGTTTTCATGGTGGCGCCATCTGTGATCCCCTCTTTACATAACCCAAAGTCTGTTATCTTTATGTGGCCGTCCTTGTCTAACATGAGGTTCTCCAGCTGTGCCGGGAAAGATTCAAATTAGAGTCAAATTAGTTGACAGCTGTGACAGGAAAAGGACTTAAAAATGGAATACATTGGAAAGTGCTCATGGTTACAGTACATTATTGAAACTTGAAGAGTAGGACTGAGCATTGTATCTGCATCAGTTAGTGAAAATGTTGATTGTATAACAATCTAAGGTTTGAGCATATTGAACAATATGTATCCAGTCTATTTCGCAATATATCAATACTAAACAGTCAGAGCGAGCAGACACCTTACCTTCAAATCCCTGTAAACTACATTGCGTGAGTGTAGGTACTCCAGTGCTGACACTATTTCTGCACCATAGAATCGTGCTCTGTCTTCTGTGAATACTCTATCCCGTGATAAGTGAAAGAAGAGCTGCAAAAGAATAAAAAAGTAAAGATGACTACGGGACAGAACAAATCCCCATGTTTCTCGAGAGCTTTAATTTCATAAAAATCCTCAATTTGATTATGTTTCCCTTTTCTTAGTTACTTTTTATAGTGACTTTTCAATTTCCAATTACTTTTAAACATTTCTGTCATTTCATTTAGAAAATAGCTTTTTAATCTGAATTGTTGGATTAACAACCAGCCGAGTACATGCAGTAACCAAAGCAATCCCTACAATGTATTGGTGTAACAACTAAGTTCAAAACTCTTTTGATATCATTTATTTCAAAAACAGTTTGATGCATCATCAAATCCCACATTCAGCCCACAACTTGACCTGATTTGGATGTTTCCAAAAAGTTTAACAGTTGGACTTAAAACCTTAAATTGGTGCAGAACAATGTGTTTTTCACCCCTGCTGCAATTACCCAATCTAAATGGTCATACACAGGTATAGTTACACAGCAGACACGACTGTAGCCCAGAGGTAAAAGAGAAAAACTTACTTCTCCACCATTTGCATACTCCATCACAAAGCATAGCCGGTCATGTGTTTGAAATGCATATTTTAGTGTCTGTCGAGGAAGAAAAAGGAACGAAAATTTGTGACAGCATTACAATGAATAAACGGTTCCTTAATCACAATACATTTACTAGTGCAATACAGGTACTGGTAACTTACCGTTAGGAATGGGTGCCGTGTATTTTGGAGAACTCTGCTTTCTGTAACTGTGTGTGCCACCTCATCCTGGACGAATACACACACAAAGACATAATCAGAGCATACAATGAGAGCAAGATCACATACCAATATATAGCTGTCCTAAAACAGCTTAAAGTGAAGGTTATACTGTGATGTGATTAGCACTTACTTTAGCAATGATGACTTCTTTGCGAAGGATTTTCATGGCGTAGTACATCCCCGTGGCCTTTTCCTTCACCAGGATAACTTTACCAAATGTCCCTTTGCCAAGCAGCTTCAGGTAGTCAAAGTCACTCATGGTCTGTAGGAACAATGGTCAAAGATAAGCTATTAGAAAGATTCATACAACTTCACACCAGAGTGAGCTCATACCCTGTTTTTCTCAAAGACACCATGAATGTTACATCTGTGAGTTTGATGGAACTTAATGTGTTCTTATGGAATATAAAAATATCTGTCTCTGAAACATACAGGAATAGCATTGTGATGAGTCAGTGGCTTCCCACTGTACTGTCGCCACTGCTGATGTTTATGTGCTACATCTGATGTATGCCAACATGTGAGGCATGACATGATGTGACATGCTGAAATAGCTATAACTAGTGAACTGATACTTTCAATTAACACTTGAGAAAAAGCAGCAGGAAAGACAATTTTCTTGCATGAGAAAAAAAAACCAGACGTTGGCAATTCTTGGTGACAGGTGTGTAGCCACGGTAGACATTGATCACTATTTGAATAATATCACATACATTGTGAAGCAGGAAATCAAATAAGGACAGGGCTGTAAAAGAATGTTTTTCACAAAATAAGAATTCAAAATGAAACTCCATACTATTTCCATACTGCATCTCTACATACGGTGAACAGTCAGTAGACCAACAATGTCTATAAAACCAGAGCAATTCAAAATCACTTGGAGTGAATCAGCACAGTGCACAAAATATACACACAAATACTACCCTCCACTCATTTAAAGGTTGCTTCACCAAAAAAGCTTTGAGAAAGAGGCTTAAAGTTTGAACAACTTGCTCAATAAAGATGAGCTTAGCTGGACAAACACAGCAAACACTCAGCTGCCAGGCACTGCTTGTGCAAATACTGACCACTTTTGTGTGGGATTTGGACACAGCAATCTCCATCTCCTCTGTGCCGCTGCTGTCACTCGGAGAGCCAAATTTGATCTCCATGGGCTCCTCATCCTGCTGCTGACTCTTCAGGCTATTTGCCACTGCCTGGATCGATCTCATCCATTCCTCCCTGAACCAGAAGAAAACACATATTACACTTATCAAATATAGCCAGCGCCATGTCTACATTACTCTTACACAAATTGTATTCAAAATGTGAATTCATTGTATTCAGACAGATGTTTTAGATGTGCCAAATACATATCTTAAAGGAGAAACAGCAAGCTCAGTTTAGAAGGTAGAGGATAATCTGTACTATTCAGCTAGGGGATGCTGGGATTTGGTACTTGGCAGAGCCGATGTAAACAAAACTCAATGACGATTGCTTGGGTTAGGGGTGAATAATCAGTTCTAATCTGGCACTGAATTCTATTTTGAGCATGATGGTCTTTCCTTCTCACACAAACTAAAATGAATTTCATGACCTGTAGTGAATAATGGCCTGTTTAGGCCCTTTGTTTGATTTTGTGAAAATGTTGTGTCTTTCTGTCCTTACTTCTATTAAAGCAAGACTTTATCATTCAAACTTCTCTTAACTCCTAACACACTAAAATTAATTTCAGTCATCAAATAATTTTAGAGGGGTGGTGTATGTTTATGCTGTGCCCAACCATAAAACAAGTGACATCTTAATGCAGCAGTGCAAAATGAACAGTTTGCCTTGACAAAGTTGCGCTGAAACACCTTGTTTTAAGAGATAATGAGGAGCAGGAGGCATAGTCATAGTCCTATAGTGTGAGCAGAAATTGTTTTTGCATGTAAACAGAATTTTTAGGTGCACTGGTCTAAGCCCCCTACAGACGGCACTCTCAAATTTTAATCAAGGCTACTTCTACCACAGGGCCAGTAAAATATAAAACCCTTGAAATGAATGTCTTGTACCTCTCCTCGTTGCTGTCCACGTGAAAGGTGCGTTCAATAACCGAGGTCCACTGCAGACAACGAATGACAAACGTGTTGGGCCTGGGTCGCTCTGTCTTCATCAGCTGGCATTCTACAAAACACAGACACACCAACTTACACAGAAGAACTGAAGGCACCAACAACAAAACATAAAAACACTTTGCAGATTTAATCTGGAGGCTTGAATTGAAATTTGCCAGCCAGAACAGAAAGCTGACCTGCGACAGAGAAGTTGTTGAGCGGCGGGAGGCTGTGGTCACTGGACACCTCAGGCTTCTCTTTGTAGCCAATGAAGGAGCCATCACTCTTTAAGATGAAGTAACGAGGCCGCCATGTTTTGATGTATTCACCTGGAAAACACAGACAAGTGGAGATTTTTGAGCCAACAGAGTTTTAATGTTTGACTACTCTTAAACTAAGCACTGCTGTTCTCAATCGATGAAAAAAACTACAAACTTGACAGATAGCTCACAAGCCTACAGGGGGGAGTATTTAATACTCAAATGGTAGATTTTGAGATGGACTATCACTACAATGTAGACTCAGATGATGGACAGTGAACACGAGGGGCCCCCTTACCTCTCTTGTGAAGCCATCCCTCTCTCACAACACTGACTTCATTCATGCTGGGGCAGAAGACTGTCTGGGTTGGGAGGGGGCTGCAGACAAGCTGGTGGAAATTGTGCAAACTGCTCCTATTGGTCAACTGCCTGACAGTGGCTCAGATACAAAAAACAACTATATAATATAATACCTAGAGGAAGGGAACAGAAAGAGACACTGTTAATTCAGGATACAAACACGGGTCTCAGATTGTCCATCAAATACAAAAACAATGCCCATTGTATCCTGGTGTAGCTTTAACATATAAATTACAGTCATGTGAGAAGGGCCATAAACAGCACACATCAGAAAAACATCACAAAAGTTATAGCGTGTCAAGTGAATACTTAATATATGAGTGCACTTTTACCCTTTGTTAAAAATTAAAAACCTCTGCTAACTTGTAAAGGTGTGAGCAAAACAGCTGGGTGACTTCAGACTATTTATAATTCAACTCCTCACTTCGAACAAAAGAGCATAGCCTTGGGAAATATTTTTTTTAACTCAATTGTCTTTTTGGGCATAGAGGAACACTGAAAAATGAATGTGAAAAGACATAGGGCGTAAAGGAAGTAAAACAACAGCCAGAGAGGTGGAGGTGAACACACAAAGTGAAACTGATTTCTCATAACAAAGGAAACTTTCTGTATATTGCTCTTGATGCCTATCTGAGTGTTGTCACTACAGCACTGCACTTGAATAATTCCTCTCCTTCTGAGGCACTCTGCTGCCTTGAAACACAACTCCACAACAAAGAAAACTGCTGAAATCTGCACATCTGCTCAACCCTTATATGTGACCATCTGATAATTCTGACAGTGACATTCAAACTGAGACTAGTGTAATGACTGTCATGACCACAAGCTAGATATCAAAACTGCACTGCATCTTGTGCAACTCAGTTTCATGTTATGTCTAAATATAATTGATCCTGGTGTTATGGTGATGCCAGGTAATGATCGAAGATTTGAGGGATCAATACCATTGATCAAACAATTAGAAAATTGGCTGTAAAGCTCTTTATTGTCAAATGTAATAACCTCCCACAGCTTTTGCTGAATGTTTGAGGAGAGGCCTTGCTGATCCAGGGTCAGCCCTGAATCAACAGCTTATGTTAGATAATAGGTTTACCAGAATTTCACAGTATTTCAGTGAAAGTGATGGGGTTGAATATTACAGTGCATACAGTCACCAGAACAAAGACTGTTTGAACTGCTTTGTTTACAAAGATAAAAACAGATAAGGCTTCTCTCGACTTCAGACTTTTTTTATGGCCATTCGAGGTGCATCCAAGGGTTGTTTATAGCTGTACACCTATTTATCTCAATGGTCAAAGTAATAGGTAGCTGCTGTTTGAGATAATAAATAAGATGCACAACTTTTCACTGTACACAGGATATCGATTTGTCTTTAGAAACACGACATCAGTAATATGTAGTAACGCGTTAATGTTTGTGGCTTACATGTACCACCATGTGAAGAAACGACAAACCTTAAAACTAAAACAACTCGATAATTCTATGCTATTAATGTCTATAAAATTACACATTGCACCAAACACGACCACAAGCTGCCCAACGTAAACATTACAGTAACGTTAAACCATCCTCATCTTTTCAGTTGTAGCGGCTAGCTAACTGAGGCAAAGTCAACAAACGTTACCTTCCAAGTTCAAGACAGGTCGTTAGCTTCTCTATCGTAGCTTAACAATAAATAGATTGCTACAACACTTCAGCAATAGCTGATGGGCAGTCTGGCCAAGTGGCGCGCCAGACAGCAGTGAGGACACTGACCATGACCGCATTACGACCAAACAAGGCAGCTAGCCAAAATAGCTTTCAAGCTAACAGCTAGTTAGCATATCAGTTAGCCACTTGCGCTACTTCTCATTACCCCGGCTTTTACTTACCTCGACTTCAGTGACAAAAAAATACACCCAGCCGTTGGTACTTGAGGAGGCTCAGAGCCGCACAAAGCTCCCACCAGTTATCACTCGGAGCTTGTGTGTATTGAACTCTGTCAATGATCACACAGCTTTAGCGGACTGCTCGCTGAGCTTGTTTTCTTCTCTCACAACAGCAGTGGCGGCGGCGTGCTTGGTCAGTTGCTGCTGCAGTGGCTCACTGAAGCCTACGCAAACCAGCCACAGAATGAAGTCCACTGAGCTCCAACTTGATGGATAGTTACGTTGAATACGATTACAAATACTTTCCAAATCCTGGGTAGATAAAAAAAAAAAAAAAAAACAACCCGCCTCTTTGTGGGTCTAATATGGGTAGTCGCCTGCTTAGCGTGGAAGCCCTCCGTCCCAGCCAGACTGTACAGCAGCCCCACAGACGCACACAAAAGGAAGTGACGTACGAGGCCAGAGAGGGTCCACTGCACCTGAACAGTCGGTGTGAAAGTACATCAAGTACTATACTGTAACCTTAACCTCACCCCAGCTGTGCACTACTGAATTACACATTGTCCGAGAGATAGGCAGTGCAAAAATGTCTAAAAATTAATGAGAAATGCCCGAAAACGTCTTCCTTTTAAACCAGAGTTCCCACCTCCTCTTTAAACCAATAGCTTTCTTTTATTCTACCCACTGTTTAAGAATAAAGCAACAATTTTCCATAGATGTGAACCTTGTCAAAGACCCATGAAACCAACCACTGCTACAGCAATTGTGTGTAAAGTGATGGGGTTAAACAAGAGAGAGGCAATGTTATAAATGTAACAAAAGTTTATTATTCAGGTGTCATTTGCAAAATATTCCTTTGTGATACATATTATGAAACATGTCCTCAAAAGCAAGCGCTTTCTGTCAGAGGGCTTTACTTTGTTGCCTTTGTTGCTTTCTTTGCAGGTAGCGAGCACGAGCATCACTGACAGTGGCTTCGTTGTTTCGCTTCTCCAGCTTTTTTGTGACATCCTCAGTAGAAACCTCTGAAAAAAGAACAGTAGTAATTTATTAGTAAGTTATAAAACAGAGTATAGCTTATCCATTCATTCACCCAGTATAACATTTCAGGCAAAAATGGCCTGTTAATCGACAGTGTGCTTTGGGTGGACCAAACACTAAGCTCTATAACATAACAATTTCCAAATAAATATTCATTTAATTATTCAGAAACCTGGTTGTCTTTTGGCTGCTTCCCTGCTCTCCCATTTTATCATCTCTTCGTCAGTAACTTCTTCTCTTGCTACGCTGCTCAGTTCATAGACATCCACCTCATGGAGTTTAGGCAACAAGTCCTTCACCCACTCATATCGAATAGGACACACGGTCCTGATGTACACCCGGGAAGTCACCAGCACATCGTGGAAGATGACCCAGTTCAGCTCTGCCTCCTGGTCAAACAGCTTAGAGCAACAACGAATCATGATCACAGGGGAAGTTAGAGAGGAAGCATGACAGTTTATGTTCCAAACCTAATGGCTCATTGATTTGATTGAGATTTTTTTAATGAATTCAAAAATACATTTACCGATGATGATGGATGAATGTGAACCATGGATCCATGTCCATCCATTGTGCAAAATACCTTTCCCACAGACCTATGTGGGATGGAAAAAATAACTGAACATCATTCACAGCCAGCACAAAATCTCACAAAAACTAAGGAGTTAAGTATGGATAATTTCAAATGAACCTTGATGATACCTTCTGGCAACGTTGGTGAAGTAGCCCGTGCACAGGCATCGCCTGAAGAGTTCACTCTTGTTGCCATCAAATGTTTCTACAGGGAAATCTCTCTTCTGGAAGGCAAGAGGGTGGATCGGCAAAAAAAATAATGACAGTCATATTAATTAGCACAACAGTGTGTTGGCAAACAAATTAATGTGAGGAGCAACAATGATCTGTGACCGCTAATAATGATTAGACAACATTGTACAGTGCAGCTGTAAAGTTTACACTGATTTGAAACATTTAACAGAGCATGGATACACAACATGCTACAGTCAGTGGTGTGAAAATGAGCTCTGTACACTACTGTACCTGTTGGAGGCGGAGGAGGATCTCTTGCAGCTGAGTCTCCACACTAAAGGCCGACTTCAGCGCCCTCCAGTGGATCCAGTTGTCTTTACACCACACTGATGGTCTGTCACTACAGAGTGATAATATCATCACATCAGGTCTTGCATACATGGCAACTGATGGACTAACTTTGAAATTTATTTGTACAAAAAAAAAAAAAAAAAAAATAATAATAATACAGGTTCATCTTGCAGCAGTAATCAGTTAAGTACTGTACCTGGATTTGCATGACTGAAACACACTCAGAAGTGTGGCAAAGTCATTCATACTGCCGCTTTTGTTGGCCAGCCCTCTGTGCTTCTTATCTGCCTCTTTCTGCTTCTCAGGGTGGCCTGCAGGAAGCATGGCATTAGTCAAAGCCAAGTGAGCTCAGAGCTGACGTCTTTAGCTACTCCTCTGCATATGCCATTTCCTGGCACAGGGACTAAATTTATCAATAAACCAACACATCAGTAAATAAAAATAAATAAAATAGAAAAAAAAATATATATATAGTCAGTTGCACTTTAGAGACAAGTTTAATATCTCTGCTATTAGACAATTGTCTTAATAAACACTGAGTATTACAGATAACAGGAATATTTTTTACCTTTGTAGTCTTTAATTACAAGCACACTTTTAGTTCTATTTAAAGATTCCCAATATGTCAAAAAGCTACATTTCTGACCTGGCCTGATGAAGATATTCTCCACGGACAGCATGGCAGCCACAGGGAGCAGCAAGTCCTGGCAGCCGAGCGAGGCGGCTTTGAGCACAGCCCTGGTGAGGCCTGGGTGCAGCGGGAACTCCACCATCAACTCCCCCAGCCGGGTCACTCTACCTCTCCTACAGCCCACGCACCAGACACATAGAGCCCATGAATAGTCAGCAAGAACTACTTAACCCACCTCTGCTGTGCTTCGAGAACCAAACACTTGGTCGACAGGTATAACCACTCACCTGTCAATAGCATCAAACTGATAGAGCTGTTTTAGTGCTTCTAGAATAAACCTCTCCTCTGGACAGTCCAGGTAAGGAAACCTTAAAAGAAATTAACTCTTTATTGAAGATGCTTAAAAGGTGCGTGCAGAAATTATGAACTCTAAGAAAGCAAACAGACCAGAATGGGTACCAGTTTACCTAATGACATCATGGACGCCCAGGCACTTGAGTGTGAGTATCACTGCAGTCAGACTTGTCCTCTGAATTTCTGGAACTGTATATTCGGGCATGCTCTTTTCCCAGAATTCCTTGGTATAGATTCGAAAGCATTTCCCGGCTGAGGTTCTTCCAGCTCGGCCTGCCCTCTGCTGAGCCTCACTCCTAATCACAGAAAATCCCCCCAAAAAATCCCATCCAAATCTCTGTTGGTAAGCTTTCTTAGTAGCATGAGTGTTAGTAGGAAAATGACTAAAACAAAGCTATTTGCAAGTTTGAGATGACATTTTACATTTTTTGGGACTCACTTTGATATTGGCACCACCTCCAAGATATCCATGCCCACCCTGGAGTTGTGGTTGAGTTGCTTCACAAACCCGCTGTCTATGATGTACCTATACAGGGAAAGAATGGCATGATGATGTGTTTTGTAGTGAAACATTTCAGTGAAGTTGATTTAATGTCACAATTTCATGAATGTATATGATAAACCAGGGAAAACAGGCCTCACTCACTTTATACCATTGATGGTGAGAGATGTTGCTGCAATGTTAGTGGCCACTACACACTTCCTTATTCTTGGGGGCGGTGGCTGAAAGATCTGCCTCTGTTGATCTATTACAAGACCAAAAAAAAAAAATCAGAAACTAATTTCAATTTGGAAAATCTACCTTGCAATAAGATGTAACAGCTGTTGTATGTGTTTACCCGTAGGCATGGATCCATAAAGGGGTAAAATGAGAAGGCCCTCCACTGTTTGGTCTTGTACATCATAGCGATAGTCTATAGACTCTGCCTTTTCATACAGCAAGTCACAGGCACGCTCAATCTCTGACTGACCTGTCGAACATTAGGAGAATTAATGTGGCAGATTTTGTCAGTGTTGCGGCATAATCTGATTTTAGAGCTTGATAATCGTAACAAACCTGTCAAAAACACAAGAATATCCCCAGCCATTTCACTGGTGTGCACATCAAGGGCCATTTTCACTACCTGTGGAGCAAAGGCTGTCAAATTAATGAATAGCAACAAAATGCATCAAGCTCTAAAGTAAAAGGCTTTTCCTGTAACATTCTTAAGATTAAAAAATCAACAAACAAACAAACAAACAAAAAACCCAGTACCTCCTTTACATAACCAGTGCTTTCAATGTCTTTCGGTCCTACAGCAGAACCAAACGTGCAGGTTACAGGAAAAGTCCTTCCAGGTATAGCAAAGACGAGACAGTCGCCGAGAAAGGCTGAAAGTTTGTCAGTTTCCAAGGTGGCGGACATCACCACCACCTTCAAAGGAAAAGATCGACCCTTTGTGGCTTTAGCAGGGTTGGTGAAGATTTTCTTCAATAAACCCAGGAGAATATCCTGCAACAAATACAAACAATTGCTCAATGTGTGTGATGGAGGATGAGGAAAAGAACAAACAGTTTTTGGTTTATTGGATGTTGACAAGATGTATGTATATTAACAGCACAGTGCAGGAACTATAAGTGTTAATGACATACAGTGAATATATTGACTCACTGTGTTGAGGCTGCGTTCATGGACTTCATCCAAAATTACAACACTGTACTGAGAAAGTCCGGGGTCTGCCAGGATCTCTCTGAGCAAACAGCCATCCGTCATGTACTTCACCGCTGTGTCCTGGCTCAAACACAGTAACAGCTCAATTTTTATCAGATATTCACATTAATACACTGGATATTCTGCAGGGATGTCTCATATCTGTCTCTCACCTGTGATGTGCAGTCATCAAAACGGACTTGGTAGCCAACATCTCTACCCAGGGTGCATTGCATCTCCTGGGCTACCCTCTGGGCCACTGTGATGGCAGCCACCCGGCGGGGCTGGGTGATGCCAATTTTGCCATCTTTACAAAAACCTATTTTTTAAAAAAAGAAAAACTAATGATTCATCTTCTGAATTCACAGTCACATTTGTATCCTAACCTCACAAACTTCACACAAGGTAAAAGCTACATACTGCTGTGTTTAACGGTGTTTTTAACTTCATATTACAAGGGATAGGACAGCAGAATTACAACTTACCAGCTTGATACAGGTACTGTGGAAGTTGTGTGGTTTTCCCGCTGCCGGTCTCACCGGTGACAACCAGAAAAGTGTTGTCTCTGACAGCCTGAACTAACTTGGTTTTGTGCTGGTAGATCGGCAGGTGTTTGGACTCGTTGTCTTTTGAATCCCATCTCGTTGATTTGGACATACCTGACAACTCTGAGCAGCTGTACCGGCAGATATCAGTGTGAGCAGCTAAACAGGCGAAAGAAATACTGACGCTAATCACGCTGAACAGTTTAGTTGCTCTTTGTGCGACATAAACAGCGTTAAACTGTACAAAACACCATTTAACGCACCTCTGTCGTTTCACATATGACACATTGGCTAAAACACTTCCGCAAACTAACCCATTCCGCGTTTCTATTGGTCAACTTGTGAGCATGTGACCCAAGGTCCTCCACCACAATAAAAGTCTGGCTGGGAAAAGTTTACAGTAGGTTAATCGAGTCGGTTTTTTAATTTCAATTAAATCAAATCAAATAATATTTATTGTTTTTGAAATTCAGTCACAGGGATCAGCAAAAACCACCAAAAGACATTATTTAAGTTAAATACTGCAAGCCATTTCCCACTATATATCATCATCGAATAAAAAAAAAAAGACCAAAATAATTTTGCTGCAGGAATGGTTTTTTTTTTTTTTTTTATTGTCAGCACCGTAAAAAGGTGTACAGAATCTAGATGTGCATTTTACACAGCAACAACCAAACAACTTTTCTCCAGGAAGCTGCCTTTGTCCTGATCTGTTAAGACCTGACATGTTAGAATCAAGTTATCTGGATCGCTTGTCTGAGTAACACCCAAACCCCTGCTTTAGGTTTTATGTAGTTAAGATATGTAATTCCAAAAGTTACTTCTTATAACAGGGTAGTACACACCCAGTTTTAATATCAAGTGGTAACACTGCTAACCCAGGCGGGGTTTAAGACAGGAACCTTGAATTTAAAAGTGGACCCTCCTGACAACCTGCATTATTCAAGGTTAATTTGATAAAATCAACACGAGTTGAGTTGATATGATATGATAATGAAAATGATGTGAAGAACGCTTAATCAAGGCCATTATACTAATTTATAGATTTATTTTCACTACAAATCATGGTCAGTTCTTCGCAGAACTGTTCTCAATCTTGGTGGTTCCAAAATGACTTGAAGTAGTTGTCCTTTTTCTGGTTATTTACATTAGATAAAGAAGAGGACCACTAGAGACAACACTGTAAAGAATCCTCTGTCCTGGCCCTGGTGTGATTCTCCTTAATTTACGCCCGCCTGGAAGACAGGAAAAAACGGAGACCATCGTTTACACTGTTGCATGCAAGTGAGTGTGTAAATCAACCACAACCACAGAAGACAGAATCATTAGATGAGCGTCCTCATAAAAGGGATAAATAAGCTGCTGCTCCACTTACCATTGCTGCAGGACTGTAAGCAGTCTAGTCCTTTACAGAGCTCTATATCACAGTGGAAATATACCTGTAGGAAAACATCCCCATAATAAAAAATGCACCAAGGCTAAAAATAAATACCAAACATACTACTATCTAGATCTCTTACATACCTGGGTTTCAAATGTTGGGGGCTTTGCAAAAGAGAACAGTTTGACCACAAACCATTTGTGAAGAGAGGGATACATCAGGTCCTTGCTGGAGACAACTGGCAACCCTGCAGTTCTGTGGCTATCACCAGTGAAAGGACACCTGGATTGGACGCACAGATTAGCATCAAATCATACTCTTCTTTTTTAAATTTCAGAAAAAGGTCACATCTATGTGTTAAACCCTTTAACAAGCAGGTTCCATCTTTGTGGGTTATGTGGGTCTTCACTCGGTGTGGCCCAGCAGTCCTCCAGCAGCAGAACCAAGTCCTTGTCCTCATGTTTGAGAACAAACACCTCCACGTACACAGGCTGGCCGAGCTCAGTCACTGTTGGAGGGTCTCGAGAGGAATAGAAAGACCTGTAAGAGGAATCTGTGGATAAAAGCGTAGGAAAAAAAAAAAAAATTCTACAAATTTGGCAACAAGAAGGTTTCACTATGCTCCAATTATAAAACTGGACCTTCAATTTTGATGGCACCTTCTATGGTTTTGAAGATCTTTTTGAATAGAAACATGCATACAGACATCAATGTAAAAAAAGAATAAAATCCATACAATAAACGCAAAAATTTGGGAAAGATGGAAAGTAAAAAACAAAATATATATACACAGTATATAAACTTGACCTTTGGCAAACCTCATTCCAGTCCTTAGTACTCCTTTGCTCTTCAGTGCTGATGAATTCTCAGATTTTTCTTTCTGAACCTCAATGCCCAGCTGAGTTATTTGAGCCAATGCAAAGCTACAACGAACGGTAAGACTGAAAATCAAAAGGAAATTAGAATTAGTTTCTAGTAGCTTCAAAAAGCAAGAAAAATGTAACATTTTCCTGTTCTTACCGGAAAGGAGTGTCACGAAATATGGAGCTGTTCTGCAGATGTTGTTTCACCTCAATGTTGACCCAATAGATTATAATCCCATCTGCTACCTGCAAGACAACAACCAAACCTGGTCTATATTAGTCACAAAAAATACCACATGACTCTGCCTGAAGACTGGGGATGTGATGTAATTGATTTACATTTACCGTGGACTGAGCACCACAATCAGTGAATGGAAAGCTGAAAGTGACAGCATTATTGGATCTGCTTTTGGGTTTACAATTGTGGCTTTGACCTGAGGGGATCCAGACTCCATCCAGGTTCAGAGGTGGGACTGTGGCATTCTGGAGGATGGTAATGTTGAACCCATCCCTGTTGCAGAAAAATTGTCTTGGCACTGGTGGATAATGCTTTTTGTTTGCCTCTGCAGAAAGCACACTGGGAGTTAATTACAAACAGATTTCTGAAGCATAATATAACTGCACACTTTGAATTACTACCTTTAATTTTCCTTTCACAGATGAGAGGTATTGACTTGACAATTTCAACTCTTCCTCTGTCTGCAAGTGCCATGATGACAACAGTCAGACTTGTGATATATTTCTAATGAACGAAATTGTAAAGACAGATTGGAAGATGAAAAAAAAAAAGCACATATCTGCTTTAAAAATAAATGCACAAACAGGCTCAGGCTCAAGATACATTTCAGCTTACTTGTCTTTTCACAAAACAGCCATGGGAAGCAACTGTTAAGATAATAAAGGTGTCACTTCCTCCAAAGAAGTAGTGGCACTGTTTTGCTATTGCAATGGCTTGATAATATCCACCGTGTTCATCTGTGTGTAAATGTGAGCACAAACAGGATCATAGCAAACACAACCACTTCAACGATATGTGGATACGATATATTTAAGTCTGGCTTACCTTGAACATAAATGGTGAAAGGAAGATCAGCAAATTGCACCTTTGATATGTTGACGGACATGAACCCATCACGGCAGAGCAATGTATTATTATTCATAGTGTTATAATCTCTTGCTTGAAATTGTTTTGAGCCAGCATGGGCTTCACATTTGAAAAGAAACAGTGATATAGAAATAAGTGTCAACCAAACAAAGTGTGTACTGCAGGTCTCCATCGTTGGTCGCAGGTGGAGCAGCTGCTTCTCATTTGGCTTAATTGGCTGACTCCCATGAGACCAAAAGCAACTCAAAAACTCATACAAACCAGTGAGCCGGCAGTGTGGTGTAGTTGTACTGTAGTACCATGTGAGGGCCCTGTGTTCAAATCAACTGGTTTCTGGGACCTTCCCTCCAGTTAAAAGACATTCAGGTTAACCAGAAACTATCTGTAGGTGTGAATGTAGTTTTGTTTTTATTTACGATCAGCCGAGGAACTCACAAAAGTCTCATAATGGATCTGAAAGTCAAACTTTTAATAATGTAAAAACCATTTATAATCTTCAAAAGTACCTAAAACACACGTAACATACACGTTTGCACAGACATACTTGCATACTCTCCTTCTGCATACATTATGGCATCTCTGAACTTCATTGCTGAACTGTTGAGATAGAATTAATTTTTGGATTGTGAAACATGCAACTGATTTTTTAAGCTTTGTTTTGTGTAAAGATCTTTATTTGATGATTTTTTCCAAACAGTAAACAGGAAAATGAATAATCAGTAAAATGTCTGTCAGCTGTGTAAAGTCCTTGTTCTCTACAGACGGTTGAGCTGGTCTGTGCTTCTGTTGTAAATCGGGTTATTGTATTCATGATCTGAGAGGGAAACAGCAAAACAACAAAGAAGTGGGACAGCAATTCAGTGCACAGTATTATTTCATCACGAACATGCCCAAAGATGAAGTCAACACTCACTTTCTTTGGCTTTCTTCTTCCCAAAACCTGCTGCAAAACAGAACGCAACAGTGAGTAATGAAAAGATACTAGATATTGATAAAAGACAAATCAAAATTGAAATACCTCGGTGAGGATTCTTCGCCTGAGTAGACATGTCTTGTTGCCTGATTTCACCTTGGTTAACTGTGTAATTAAATGTATAAGTGAACCAGGCAGCATTGAAATTATGTAATATTATTAAAGAGAAATGCTTGTATTACCATAATAATGTCGACTGAAACTTGGTTGTCGTAATCTGTTGATGAGTTCTGGAGAGGTGAGGGAAGAAGTTATTCCAGTTTGAAATATATCTCATGTTATGTTATGTGTACATGTACAACCTTCGGTAATTATGTTTATTATTAAGCACCTCTATGAAATCTGTGTTTTGTTCTTTGACTTTGCGCCCTTTCAAAGTTACACTGGTTCAAGTTTGGATGGATCCCACTCGTGCTTTGAGTGGGTAGATTCCTGTCCACATCATGCAGATATCCTGGTAGACTATGAGGGTGTCTGGTGGGGTCACCCGGCTGGTTGGCTGGGTCTTGATCATCGTTCTCTAATATTTAAAAGAAAATCAATTAAAAATATTGACATGTACATTAACATTTTAGGTTAGCAAGGTGAATCAATGGATGGAAGAAGAGCTGTGTGAACGCACCATAAACAAGATTACTGTTGCCTGCTCCTGTAGGAAAAAGAAACACATTGTGGATAGTGCATCACATGTACTACATAGTATACAGTTGAGTGCGAGAGAGAGAGAGAGAGAGAGAGAGTGTATGTTTTTAACTGTAGATTACCTCTCTGCTGTTCATGGACTGGCACTGTTCCCATTACTGCTGGTGGAGCACTGGCACCTGTAGTGGGACATTACATGCAGCAATTTGAATGAATACTTTCACACATAATAGCAAAAGTATTTTGCATATGACTGATTAAACATCTAGACATACAGTATGTCCCTCAAGCAGAAGGAGAAGGATTGACTTAAATAGTGAGCAATCCTTTAACAAAACTAGAAGGGCACTCAGAGAGCACAGATCTATACACAGAAGATGGATCTAATGAAAATGGTAAATTATGAAATTTCTTACCTACAATATCAGCACCTACAGGATTGTTGGTATTGTCCTGTGATCTGTTCTTATAGAATACTGAAATAAAAACAAACAGTTTTAAAATAACCAATCACCAATCCATTTATCGAGCAATCAAATGCACCACACACCTTTCTTCTATCGACAGCTGTGGGGTGAGTGTGTGAGACAGGGCAGGTACTCACGGTAACTGCAGATGCTCAGCAGGATGAAAGCAGCCACGCCAACACAGATGTAAATCAGTAGCAACATTTCTCCTCTCAGTGTATCTGCAAGATAAGATGTGGTTTTACAACAACACCTTTCACAGGAAACTCATCGTTTGTTCGCCCCCATGTGTTTGGCCTATGAAGTTTGTGACCATAGAAAGGAAGAGGCCCCATGTCTCTCTCACAGCCTGCTGCTCAGACTTCAGAAAATATTACCTTATAACCTCCAAACAGAAATCCACTTACCTGTTGCAGCAACCAACTCCACCTGAAGACAGTCAGTTCCCTGCTTACAGTAATAACAACCCAGGTCAGAGTACTGAAGTTCATCAATGCAGATGGAGTAGTTTCCTTCTGAGCCCTGATTTGGAAAAGCTTTCACCCGGCCCCTTTTGGGGAGTAGGAACTTGATACTCCCTTTAGAATTGAGATGCACCAGTTCCATCGCAGGAGTGTGGGCCCATGACACCCAATTGAGGCTGCTGTTTGCAAAGTTGCATGGAAGAAGCACAGATGAGCCAAGTGGAGCGCTGACTGTGTACGTCTCATAAACTTCCAGAGGCTCACAAGATTCCATATTGTGTAGGTCATCTTAACGGGATGAGAGAAAAAAGGAGCAGTTTTCAGGTTTAAGGTCACTGAGCTCATGCTAAAGAAGTAAGTAAATGTAACTGGATTACAATTATAAGCAGAAAAATAAAAAAAATATGAAAATGATAAACATGAATTACAAACGCTCTTAAGCTATCATCTTAGTTAATGAGCAATGTGTATTAACTGTGATATTATGTTCACTTTTTGGACCCTTTGATACTGTTCAGGTCAAATTGACATTATTGGGATTTTAAAAGCAATACAGAAATAAGAAATTACATAAAAAATCCTAATGAAACCTGAAATGAAACAATGTTTCCATTGATTTTATTATTTTTACACAAACAATAGAAACACAAGACCCAAACCTAGTTTGTTTTAGTCACTGACTATGAAATACATCTTTCAAAAATGTCTCAAAAATAATTTGCAAATGCAGATGATTTACAACAAATAGAGACACAATACAAAAACTAAATGTACACTGATTTAGTCGCTGTTGATGAAACGCACAACACCTAAAATAATCGATCGCTACCCCTAACCCATCTATGTGTCTCACTCGCTTCCAATATTAGCTTCAAGGCCGTCTGAGCAGACTTTTTAGCTTATAGAGGATTGAGGTTGAAATTTCCTATATACTGTGATGTAGTTATTTAGCTGTTTTGCCCCTCCCGCGATGTGTATGTGTGAGAGGTACAGTCCGGGGAAATGTTAAAAGTTTTGGAAAAACACAGTGAAGGTTCCCACACAACAGATGGGAAAAGCGAGCGGGAAAGTAGGAGAGCAGATGCTTCTCAGTGCTCGGATTGTAACAATGTAGCAGGAGTTGTGTGGGGGGTATTATAGCATCTGTGTACTCAATTTTTTTAAATTATTTTTTTATCTAACATGTCGTACACAGATAATGAGCCAAGGGCACACAGTTTCAGGTTGAAAAGAAATTATCCTTGTAAATTTGACCTCATCAGAGTTAAAGTGAAATAAAAAAGTATGATCAAACAATTAAATTAGCGAAAGAGGCGTTTTATGTATTGAATGTCTTAATACAAATAATATTTAATTCTCTAATTTCTGAAAAGGACTTACCAATTGATGACACACACATAAAGCACACGGCTAAAGGGAAAATCCACTTGTCAGCATTCATTGTCAGCTCCTCACACTGTGAACAGTACTATGATAATGCTGCATGTTAACCCCTCTAAGCATCATGGGACAAAACCACAAGACCATCACAGTTCATTTTGTTATTTACGGAAATGCTTTACTGTTTCAGTTTCACATGAGCAGCTAGATCACATTTACCAGTGAAGATCCCATTTAACAATGGAGAAGCCAAATGTTTTATGTAGCTATTTTCTTTTCAAACTGTATGGTGATCATGTCAAATATGAACTTCAAATTCACATCAATTAATAAGTTGGTTGGTAAATGAAGGCTAAAAAAGCTGTGACATGACATTGCCTTCAGACCACTTCCTGTTGAAACATGCAGGGGCTTCCAGAAAAGGAGGCTGTGTGATGAAAGCAGTTAAATAAGAAGGTTTACTATTACCTAGGCTAATATCAAAGCCAAAGCAGCACAATTTAACCTCAATTTTATGACTTTACGGTGAGTCCTGCCTTAAATCCACATCTCACCCTGTAATTCAAACTAAATACTGATATTTTAACCCAAAAGTACATTTCGAATGAAATTCTGATTAAATAGAAATACTCATGCTTCTAATAGCCAATTTCCAGTGCTATAGTGGAAGAAAATGTCATGAAGGTATTGCCATTTTTATGTCTATGTAACTTCTTTCATTACTCAAAGCTACACATCTGCAGTGTTGCGGTAACATACTGCTGGGAGTTTCTTTTGATATCTCATTGCGTTTGATATAAATTTTTTATCTTTTACATTCACCATGGTATTGGACTACTTTGCGAAAAGTGTGGAAAAGTTAAGATTGAAATTAATACTCTCAAGAAATATGTACAAGGTGTATTATGTAATTAAAGGAGAATTCAGTTTGATATTACACTTCCATAAAGTTGGGGGACTTAAAAGATTAAAAAATAAATAAAAAATAAGCAGAGGCAGAGATATGCTAACTTTTACTCTCTATGCATCAAACACAAAAAAGACTTGATCCTGCACCTCCCATAATGCCATCTCATTAGGCTGTATAGTACTCCTCATCCCGAGCTGTGTATAATTATTGTTTTGGTGATTAGCATAAAGGGAACGACAACTAGCAATGATCCATATGCATTACAGTAAATATCCAGTCAGAGATGACATAAATAAGTAAAGGAAAATATTAACATAGGTAATAACATTGTTCATGTTTAGATGTTAGATTCACAATTACGGTCAAAATAATTTTGAGCTTGTAAAGTAATGTTCACAAATAATTCCAAAGTTTGTAGTTGTAAAGCAATGTAATTTTTCACACATGTATGTGCTCTAGGATTACACTGGACTTGACTTTATGAATATGAGCAAAGCAGGTGAAGCAGTCAGCGGGTTCCATTTGAAAGGATTGAATCTTTTGCTTGCAGTCAGTCAGGTGTGGTTACAGCCAAGTGCTATATTTTTACAAATGAAAGAAAGCGTACACACAGGTCAAATTCTATCATATTGTCTTGAATAAAGAGACAAACAATTCTAAATCAAAATCAGCACATCAATACATTCGCACTCTAAATATATAGTCATGTGAGAACAAACCAAGGAGATTAGATGTACTACCTAATGACAAAATAAACACTACTTGAGGAAATATAGTTAAATAATCTCACTCAACGCACTCAGGAACAAAGGTGAAATTACAGAGGGAACCAGCTCAGGGGAAGGGCAAAAAGAGAATGAGCTCAGGACACAGAACAATGAACACTCAAGACACCTCTGTGAGCTGCTAGCACACCTGTTCTCCTGCTGCTCTTCAGTCCAGCAAAGTAAAGACAATTAAAAAGAAAATACTGTTATCCAATTTGCATTTTCATTTCACACACTCATGTGGGTGTTCAATGAATGAAAAATCTATACATTAAGTCTGTGAGCTCTACTCCAGCATAGTGTTACTAAAAAAGGTGTCAAGATTAGTGATGCCGCTTATGCCAAATTCATTCCCCGCCTATGTCTTTTACATGACATCAAATTGTAACATCAGATAATTTTTGCCTCTTTTTAAATGGCAGTAGTGAAAATTATTCATTGTCAAAATCTGTTGTGTTGTGGTTTCAGAATGATGGAGACAGAGAACAATTAGATTCAAGATTAGATTAGATTAGATTTTTTTCCCCTGGGAAACTATCATGTTTTTCCCCCAAATGATGTACAAATGGCTTGATACAGTAAATAATGCAATGTCTGATGTTTGAATGGGGAAAGAAGTTCCCCGCGGAGAATGCCCCTGAATATCGACTTAAGTTGGGGCTCAGCTCTGAATTCAATGTCAGGCTTTGCCCCTGATACATAACTGCAGAGCTCAGATGATGCAGCTGTTCTATTGACTTTGACGACCCCTTGGCCTTTTCGTTTGGCGCAACCATGAGATTGACAATTGTTGTTTTTTAATGAAAAGACTCGAACGATGCATTTTTTATCGTTTCAGGTCAAATGAGCGTATTCATCAAAACAGAAGTGTGTCCGTGAGAAACCGGATGTCACTGCATATGTCCTCAGTGAGAGAAGACCAGTATTATTTCGAAAGTCTTAACCGGATATTGTGCATGTTGACGGTGATTGTTCATGGGAGGTGGGGGAGTGGGGGAGTGGGGTGTCCTCCTCCCGCAGACTGTGCTGCACTGGCCGCACACTGCTGCAGGATGGCCGGGAGTTGTTTGAAAGGACGTTTTCTTTCCTTATTTGACTACAAAACGGAAAAATATATTGTCGCCAAAAATAAGAAAGTTGGGGTTTTGTACAGAGTTATTCAGTTATCTATCATCGGTTACATTATTGGGTAAGTGAATTTCTTTTTTTTACCCTTTACCTCCTTCCATGTGACAAACTAGAGCCTATAAATGACATCACAATAAAAACATTTAGAAAAGAAGTTTATGTCTTTGAGTTAAGTCCCTAGTGTGAGTTTATATTGACCCTAGTCCTACTGATAATTGTATATCCTATTATAAATAAATTACTTAATAAATGTAACATTTACATAAACATATTGGTCACTGATTAAAGACTAACAGATAGCCTACTACACCTACATCGTTCAGTTACAGACCATGGAGATGTTTTCAAGGCTTGATAAAGTTAATGGGCTGTAATTATTATACATTATATATATTGTTGGTGCTATAGAGGACCAAGTGACGGGACCAGCTTGCCACTAATATCCTTAATAGAGCCTTATTTTATTGGCCAATTTAGATCACAGATACAGTAGGTACAAAGTAGCCTACTCAGTGCCTTGTTCAGTGCCCTGTAGCAAAAGCCATAAATAAAAAACCTACAGCAGACCTAACACAGGAAATAAATTGTAGTCATGTATTACATTTATAGAACAGAAGTCAGTCAAGTACTTAATGTATAAAATACAGAAAATATAAGAATAAAAATATAAATTTACATTTTCTTCCTATTCCATGCTTGATATGATGCAACAGTATCACAGCAATGCTATTAACTCCATGTAAGAATATTATGACTATAGTGATATCACAAAAAAACTATCTTTGCTGAGATACCGAAAAACACTGCATGTTTCACACAAACAATCTGAGAACTAAAATAACACATCTTTAAGCTGTTAAATTTTCACATCATGCAACCTTTGTGGGTGTTAAGAGTCAACCACCTGTTTATTCTGAGAGTTGCTCTCATCCACAGGTGGGTTTTCGTAAGCAAGAAAGGCTACCAGGAGACAGATGAGGCCATACAGAGCTCTGTCATAACTAAACTAAAGGGAGTCTCAGTGACTAACACCTCTGAGTCTGGTCTGTTGGTGTGGGGACCGGAGGATTACGTCATCCCACCACAGGTGAAAACATTTACGCAGTATGTGCAGACAATCAGGCCATTACTAGAAACTGAAATTTCATCTTTAGCCAGCTACATTATTTAGAATAAGAACAAAGACTAGGAGAAAGGGCATCCACACACAGGTGGTAGCAAACTAAACGTCTCAACAGTTGCCCTGCATGAAAAAATGCAGCCCTCTCATGTGGGTATTACATAAAACAATACAGTCGACTAAGGACTAAGGGCTGAGGAGGGAGAAAGGCAGGCAGCAGGGGTCATCATGACATGATGTCCATATAAAGTCCAATTTACAGTGTGTGTTTCCTCTACGTGTAGGGTGAAGCTGTTCTGTTTGTTGTAACCAATTTCTTAGAGACGCCAAACCAGAAGCTGGGATACTGTGCTGAGGTAAGAATATTTTGTAGAGTTGATTTAAATGTAAATCACTGACTGTATGTTAGACCCCTGTGGTACTCTCTGTGACTGTAATAGAAGCTGTCATAATGAATGATATCTACTGTAAATCACTATTATTTGATGATCAAGTTTTTATGCAATGTGGTACATAATTTGACAAATACATTTTGCAGTGTAACAGTGTAGTAGTCAAATCCAAAGTGAGGTAAATTCAGTCGAACTGAGTTTAACAAAGAGAAACCTGAACTTATGGTCCAGTATTCTCTTCTTTTATAATATGCAAAAAGACATTTTACAATACATAACCCAAAACGATTAACATAGACAGATAATCAATCCCAAAAATACCTGTTTTATTAGCAGTATGATTGTTTTAGGGAATTAACTTTGCTTGCTCCTGAGGGCAAGTAAGAGATTCTGTTTTCAGTGTTGATGCTGTTGTTATTTGGACATGCGTTCATGTCTTCTTCCCATTGCCTCTTTCTAGCAGTTAGTCACCAGGATGCACCACACGGATTTTTGAGACAATCATATTTGATGTCGGAATACTAGTGAGGTTTTTGTTAAGAGTACCAGCTAGCTGCAGGGCAGGATGTGCCGTTTAGACACTGTGTTCTCTACGCAAACTCCACTCAAACTCAGTTTCAAGGCATCTGACTAACTGTGTTTATTTTAAAGTTATTTTATTTACTCTCCACTGTTTGACGTCTGATCATGTGGAAACTATTCCAGTCAGCCATGTCTCAGAGATACAGTAGGCCATGTATGACTGAGGTTAGAGAGGAGCTGGAAATGACCTGTCCTGTGATAGTAGAGCTGATTGAAAATCATACATTAACTGAAGCCTCTCTTTGCTCATATGATATTTTCTAGGTTCAGGTAACTGGAGAGACAATTCAGAGACATCTACTAGCAGAAGCACCTCAAATCAGCACAATATCGCAGGATGATCAAGATTCATAATTTATATAAATTCAACAAAAGCAGTAAACAGAGAAACAGGTAGTAAGAAGAACTATGGCTGATCTGTTGTCCCTGATTTTTGACAACACATGGCTGGTATATGGTGGCAATGCCATCACTTCCAGGAGAGCACTGGTCCACATTTTCTTCAGTGTTAGTCATAACAAAAGACTTTTAACTTTTAACAAAGGCTGACACCCCCCTCTACTTTCTATGAGTTTGTGTATGTGTGTGTGTCAGTTATCCTGTTCATCATTTCCCCTCAGCTTTATCTTTAGCTACAAATTTCCAGAGGGTTCCTGGTATGTAAACTCAGCCTCTCTTGGTCAGCAGCCAAGAAGAATAGAGAGCCCGTACAAGCATTGCACAGCCATAAAACACTGCTCTTGTATACGTTTCAGACTTCACCAATTGCAGTTCCCAGCGCTCATTCCCAGGTGCTTATAAACAGCCACTAACGACATGTTTACTTCCATATTTACAGTGTTGCTAGAATCTCTCATCTTTATCTGAAAGTGTTCTTCACTATTAACAGGACCCCAGAGTTTCAAATACAGTAGTTGACCTTATGTAATTATTTTGTTAGACAATGTTTCTGTCCATGAAATCTATGAATGTTACACCCCTTTTCATAAAATTTTAATTTCTAAAGTAACAGTGATACATATGGAAATCCGTATCTATCAGATAAAAAGTACAAAGTAAGAATGATGCTCAAGAGTGAAAATTATGATACAAATTTTTTTTTTTTAAATTACAAAATACAAAAACTTTAGCTTTACCATACCATGGATAAAGTCCAGGTGTTTGTATCTTACAGTGAATTGCAATACACCTGATTACCGAATCAAGCTCGCTGCTAAAAGATTTTTTATCCAACTTTTGAAAAAGTGGAGTTGCTGTTAAAAGTGTAAAAGTGTAAAAGTCTTGAACCTCTGCTCTTTTCCTTTGACATTTGTTCCCAGAGTCCCAAAGTGCTGGATGGCCACTGCCGAGTCGACAGGGACTGTGATAAGGGAAAGATGGTAGTGGCTGGTAATGGTAAGAAAGAACAACTACTGATTTTTAATTGCGGATAAATTGCTTGACTTTGTCCCTTTCTCAAAGATATCTTGGGTCTATATTCAGCAAATTTTTTTTCTGTGTCAGTATTAGTTTATGTTTGTTCAAGTGTATGTGCTAAATGTAACTAAAATACTGTCATAATTCTCATTTGAACGAATTATATAGTATATATATATACTACTATAATCCAAGCAGAAACTCAAATGTTCTGTTGTCTTTTCTTCAGGAATCATGAGTGGCCGATGCTTAAGAAAAGATGAAAACTCCAATGGTACCTGTGAAATCTATGGCTGGTGTCCCATTGAAAGAAAATTCAAACCACAGTAAGGAGCAGCTCAGCCACATAAAAGCTCTCTTGGAAATGAAAAAATGAAGTTATTGATTAGTTATTGATCACACTCCAGCTCTTACAAATACTGTACATAGCTGCCACTTTGCTATGAGAAACTTGTCATCAACTATGTCCCTTAACCTGCCTTACCAAATGACCATGTTTTGTTTTTTGAGCAGAGGGCCTCTGCTGACAAATGCTGAAAACTTCACCATCTACATCAAGAATTTCATCCAATTTCCCAAATTCAAATTTTCAAAGTAAGTCCTCTTCTTCTGTGCTCCACACTCAGCATAACACCACTGTGTGCTGCTTGCTTAACAGGAAACAAGAGTTGAGTAAGGGGGCAGTACACATTCATATACACTCTGTGCTGCTCTGTGTTTCTCAACTTTTAGGTCCAATGTTCTTGAAACAAGTGATGACTCCTATCTGAAGAAATGTCGATATGACGAGGAACTCCACCCATATTGCCCCATCTTTCGTCTGGGAGACATCACCCAGCGAGCCAGATACAACTTCCAGGACATGTCTACGTTTGTTAGTATTATACTTTTCAACTGCATATATTTAAGAGTTAGTGCATGTTACATAACTTAAACCCTAAATTGTACCTTCAACTAATTAATTTAAAGTCACCGCATGAGAACTGACATAAACATCGCTATAGTGAAGCACCTGTTCCATGTTAAAAATGACTGAAATATAAAAATGACAGTTTTGTTTGAATGGTTATTAACATGTTTTTAATGGCACATATGATCTATCTTCTGTTTTTTAGGGTGGCTCTATTGGCATAATGATAAGTTGGAACTGTGACCTTGACAAAGGCTACTCTCACTGCCATCCACAGTACTATTTCACTCGCCTGGACATCAGTGTCTCCAACACGACCATCGCAACAGGATTTAACTTCAGGTCAGAAAAATATTTCCTGTTCTTTTCAACAATTTAGATATTTTTATTTACCATTAAAAACATATGATTTGAAAAGGGGAAAATTCGAAAGTCTTTATTATAAAAACATAAAGGTCATTATTGTTTTTTGTATTCTTTTCAGACACGCGCGGTATTTTAAAAATGCTACTGGTGAGAGTTATCGATCTCTGTTCAAAGTCTACGGTGTCCGATTTAATATCATGGTGCATGGAAAGGTAATTTAGATGCATTTTTCAGGGAGAATGCATGAACTGTCTACTCTGCATTATGATGTGACATAATTTAAGTAATAATGCAAACAACACCGTTTTGTAATTTTATTCTTACATTCTTACACTCTTTTTGTTCATAGGCCGGGATGTTCAGCATCATCCCAACAGCCATCAATGTTGCTTCAGGACTGGCTTTGATGGGTGCTGTAAGTAACATTAATAAGTTTGCCTTCATGTTTGAATTTTGTAATTTCCCAGTTATGAAAGTCTCATCACTGCATAAAACTTCATTTAACAGGGAGCTTTCTTCTGTGACATGGTCCTTCTCTACCTAATGAAGAAGGGCAACTCTTACAGAGAGCGGAAGTTTGAGGACTGCAGGTATGATAAGCAACACAGAAGTACAGATGCAGAGTTTTCTTTCTCTTTTTCTAAATATTTAGGCTTCATCCATTTATGATAAATAATATTGTATTTGCCATTTTAACTAAAACGATTGCGATCCTTCAATGCCTTATCTTTCTGTTCTGTCATTAGCATTTGGCTGCTGACCAATCAGCAGCATTCATTTCTGTTATAATGTATTATAGCAAGCTGGATACTATGTAGTTTATTAGTTAGCTTTAATTGATCTTAAGCTATGGTGGCCTGGATGGGTCAACACAATGCAGAGGCCACAACACAAAGTGTTATTGTTATATGTTAGTGTTATTCTGGTATGATACATTGCTTATCTTCAAAAGGCGTATAATTGTTCTTACATATTTGCCACCACAATCTGTCCACAGAAGTAAGAAATCAACATCTGAAGACAACAGTGTGGAGGACAAAAAGGCTGCCATGGAGCAGGAGAATCTGACGTTTTAGTCTTTTCACTGCGTTAGATGAGTTTGTAACATGCCCTTGTTGGTTGTAGCGTAACATTATAATAATGACACAGCAGTGCAGTGTAACTTCTGCTTTACTGGTGTGGAGCTCTTGTAAGGTGAGGCATCATCTTAAAAATTGGTCAGTTTTAAGTTGGTAGCATTGTAGAGCTTCAAAATGATGATTGAAAATGATCATAAGCAGATATTCCATTAACTTTATACCACCATAAAACAAGTGTGTTTTAGCAACATTGTCTGAAATGCATGCAGACCACTGAAGATTAAGTTAAAGTGCTGCTGTTTTTTTCAACCCAAACAACTATTCATTTGTGGATTTTTTAAAAAAAAATGCTGCGTTATATTTTTAAATATATAATGCAAAGTTTTTAGTCATCATATGAATTTGACCACTACTTTTACTCCTTTTAGCATTTTAATAGAGGGTGTAAGACTTTAATCACTTTTTGCTGTCTCTAGTAATGACATTGTTTACTGCTTGTTTTGCAGTGGCTAATGATTCGTATGAATGGAATATACCTCATATGTGAATAACACATTAAGTTTGTTTCTTCAGAGTGGTGCATCATTTATGTGATTTTGTTCAGTCAGTTTAGCAACTAATCTTTTATTTATTAATTGATACAGAAAAATAAAGATTTCAATAAGAAACATGTCTGTATCTTGAGTTCCTTTTTTATTATATTAATTGCAGTAGAAGACAATGTTTTCCACAGCTCCCATGTGTTGTTTTTTACTTTTAGCTTGCTAGTCAGTAGCTGTAGCACGTGAAGCTGATATGTAACAAAGCTCTCTTCAGACTGGCCCTACATGTAAAATATGTGTAAACACAATGACGCCTCAGGGTGTACACATGTGATCACTGAATTGCTTTATGACAGCTTGTTTATTGGCTTTTGTTCTGCCTGACTTTAACACCTATTTTTTATAAACTGTATAAATGATAGTGATTATGACAAAGTGGTGGTGAGCTGAACTCTTGACACTGTGGCATCACCAAGTGCAGCACAGAGCACCTTTTCATATATTAGGGACATTGGTGGGCTCACAGCAAAGTGACAGCACTCCCTTCGAGAGGTAGGATTATATCTCATAAAGAGCAGGCCACATCGTGAATTACCCAAGAACCTGATTAAGAATTTTTCATTTTATTTTATCTCAGTAAGAAGAAAGTACTCAGTGACCATCACAGACAGCTCTCACCCCTGGAAATTAAATTCAAGAACAAGTAAATCAGGTCCTTTGTTAAATATTTATTTTGAGGGGAATGTAACCAAGTAAACAATCTATCACCTCAACTCTGTTATCTTATTTTCACACTTTCACAGTCTTCTTTTACATGACTTTGTAACTTGCGGTTTTACACATTGGTGTATTTCCACACAGACAAAGAGTCAGCACCTCACTGTATGCAGTTTTTATTAGAACGACTCTGCAGACAGTGTCTTCTGTGGATTATGCAGAGTAAGAGGGACACTGTTTCTGGAGAAATGTTTTGCTACCTTGTAAAGTATCTTTTCTAGTATGCTCTTAACAAATGACTCACAGTTGCAGCTGCTCAGTGAGTGCACAGCAACTTGGACAAAAACAAAAGCACAGATGGCACAGAAAGCATCTTAGAGGGCGCTAAAACCCTAAAAAGAAAACTCTGCAGCATACTTTGTAACATATTTGAGGTTTTTAACTCGTAAATGCAGATATTCACTATTAAAATAAATCTTACAGTTGCCACATGAATGATCCTATTTCTTCAAGGACTTGTGTCCCTTCAGGGTTGCATCACTGAAAAGAGGTTGAATTTAGAAAAAATAAATATTCATACACAGTCTTTTGCCTGTCTCCATTCTTGCCTACAGATGTCACTAAAGGACAACTTCTTGCTCTAGTCATGTTTGACATTGCAGTCATTTACAGTCAGGAGAGTCAAATGAAAGGAAAGTTGCTAAAACTCTTAATGATTCTACTCAGTATGTCAATCAATTTAATTAAGTCCCAATAGTGGCAGTTGGTTGAGGATTTTATCCATGATCGGTGAGTGAACTGAAGAGAGCATTTCCACATTTTACTGCAATTTAAGTGTTTTAATGCTCTACATACCATAATCCTAATGTACAAATTCAACAAAACAAACAAAATAACAACGGTAGATTGTAGTGTTTAAGGCAATATACATAGTCTAAAACTTATTTCAGTGAGTTAAGTCAGGTTTCATCATCATTGTTCTTAATGGAGCTGAGGCATCGAGTTATAAAAGTGTATTTGAGTGAGTAGACTCATCTGTTATACATCATATATAAACCTTTACACCAGATTTGACTAGATATTACCTTTTAAGTGACAGGTTTTGTATTGATAAGGAAATATTGAAAACTTTAAATTAATTTCATTATAATAGAGACAATAAAAGGATAAGTTTCATATGCAGATCTGATCAAAATTCAGGAAGAAGAACAAGAGATACTGTAGCTATCTTCTCTTTTATGCCGCCTACTCCACATTCTTCTGCCTCGTCAAAACCAGTGGCACCACATTACCCATTATGCAACTCGACTGCCAGTTTGGTTGGAGATCCATGTGTGTTATGTTTCTGGCAGGTAATAGCCCAGCTAGCAAAATCAGAGTGAAACAACATTTAAATGATGTCAGGCAGAAGTATTGAATCTTCGATGACGCCCAACATCGAAACCAAATTGAAAGTACTCGATATGTTGAATCAGATTTTCAACCATGACTGACACTGAATCACCACTTATTCACCCATTATCTAAAAGGGTGCCTAGGATTGAATTTTAGTTTATTTTGATAAGTACCAAGTACTTCCTGAGTGCAGCCAGCACTTGAAAAATGGTAAAAGTATGGGGTGTGGTGATGCCTATGACATAACATTTGTTGCTGGTCTTGTTTTTCATGGGTACTGGCATGAGGTGGATTCTAGCATCCCTATGAAAACAATTGCAATTACACCAATGACATTTTAAGAAGCTTTCCACAATACAATACTGTGACACATCTTTAATTAAAATTAATGTCAATTACCATTATTAACTGAGCCAGGTGCAAGTTATGAAAGAGGCTCTCATCAGTTTCAGTTACATACTGTTACACCTATTCCACATTGTTCTGTCTTGTCAAAACCAGTGGCACCACATTACCCACCCAGACACCCAGTACCCCAGTTGGCATACTGAGACAAAATGTTAGTTCAAGCATTTCTGCAGACCCAAACCAAGCAAATATACAGACTGCTGAAGTCTATGAACTGGTCTTATTAAATAGACAGAATCTTGCTCAGTGCTCAGACATAAAGCTAATCTCTGAAATTTACAGGTTACATAAAACAACATCATTAGCTCTAACCCACAGGAGAAGGTTAAGAACAACCTTAACCTATCCTCTTCCAAACTGCAACACACACCTTGTTCATTTGCAAAAGTACAGCAGATTAAATTACTCTTTGTCTGCTTAGGTTTTGTCTTTTCTTAGGGACAAAAGGGCTGAAACTACATTCATTGGCATAGCTTGCACAAGGAAGTGCACGAATCAGTTCTAGTTTGGTATGTTGTGTTTATGCCAGTATAAAAGTGCCAGAGCGAGAGGTTTGTCCACATACCATCTGACAACATGAAGGTCCTGCTTCTTATGCTGCTGCTCCTGCTGCTGTGTAGCACTCACGGTGAGGGAATTTTGCTTTATATTTTTAGCATGATTTTTCCTGAAGTACAGCTCAACATTGGGTAAAAATACTAAAAATCACTAACTATAATGGAACCACTTGATTTGATCACTAATGTGTTACTCCTGTGGACAGACATTGTTTCTTTGAAAACAAAACAGAAAATGTCTTCCGTCATTGAGAAACTATCCAGTGTTCGCTGGATACTCAATCAGCCCAATATCAAAATTATAAATATTGATGTTACCTTCATGACTTCACAATATTGTGAGTGATAGACAAAAACCCTGAGTCTATTTTTGATGGATTTTGTCTTCTCGTCAGTGCTGACACTCAGATGCTACACCTGTGAAAATGAGAATGACGACATCTGCAAGATGGTGACACAGTGCCCTTTGTCGGCTCAGTACTGCAAAACCACCCAGGACGGTACATAGGACTCATTCTGCTGTGTTTTCTTTGTTTTAATATGTGTTTATATTTTTAGGAAAAACCCATATGTTTGTTTGTTGCAGGTATTTTGTATTTTTTTGTAATTTTTGTATCTGTTTTACAATAGGTGACAATTTGTATCGAACCTGTGAGGAATTTTGCGATGAAGACTTTTTCACAAGCTGCTGTGACGAGGACCTGTGCTAGACCTGGGGCATCACTCGGCAATCACTTTCACTTTCTGATTAGTCACAGTAGTATGAAAAATTAAACTTGAGAAGTGTGAATATGATCAAATGAAATATGAATGATTTGTTACTTTATCAAACTTTATCGTGATGATCCTGTCATTGATTTTTCTTGCTTATTTAAATAGTCTGCTTGAAATCATTTTGGGTAAACTTTTGACTTGATTGTTTAGCCTCACTGATCATCCCATAGCCATCTTAAACTGCAACCCACAGTAGACACAGCCATGATTCCTTTAAAAAACTAGTGCCAGTGGCAAAGCAACTACACATGTACATACACACACACACACGTGCGTGCACACACACACACACACACACACACACACACACACACACACACACACACACACACACACACACACAAAAACACACACTTAATCCCTTCCTGTTGTCACTCAGTGGGTCACTTCAACAGCTTACCTCTATGTGGGTCGTTGTCTCTTAGTGCTGCACTGTAACGCTGGACTCCCTTTAGAGTGTCATCTGTGTCAAACTCAATAAAATGCTGAATAATAAATATTTAATTGATCAAAATTGTTTGTTTCAGCTGTCTTTTCTTACAGGTAAGGCAGGAAAAAAAACTCTGATGATGTCTGTCGATTTAAAAGGGTTTTATAGTTATTGAGCCATATGAGCCACATGGGTTTGATAACTTGTCGCTAACATGTATTGACTGTATGAGCTCGTCATGGGTTTTATTTGGGTGGATTCTCGGCCATTACTGGCAGTGTAGAAAATATCTGTCTTCTGGTTAAAAAGAAGTACATAAGTTGTCTGTCCAAGCAGCTTATTATGACTCATTATGTTTCACTGTTTGGTGACTTTTAGCCACCCAGTAATTATGATAGTAGCAAAGGAGAAAGTCAGTCCTCGTTTTTTTTTTACCAGAACCCAGATGTAGATGTAGATCCATTGAGGTGACGCAAGAAAACTTATAGTGCCATGCTATTCCACTGATTGACAGTTGTTAGTGATCCTCATAGAAATGAAGCAATGTCAATGGTTTTGGGATGATGGGATTTCCAACACTACCCCAACCATCCGACATGCAGTTAGGACAATTATAAGTGGGGACCATGTTGGGGATGGAGCAAAACTATTCTTTTTTAATGTAGACAATAAAACACACAAACAACATCCACCCAAAGAGTCTAGTTTATGCCTGTGGCTGGTAGGGCATCTTGCTGGGGACATTCAGTCACTCTGCCCTGGTTACGGAAAGATAATGGCCATGTCACACCCTGTTACTGTCAGGCAGGTACAAGACCTGGCTATATGGATATCCTCCCAGCATCAAAATACCATGAAGCATGTTGCAATTAAATATTGAGTAACTAGAAATATTTTGAGTAATTGCTGAATGATGAGGCTCTTAAACAATGCATAATGGGCTGAAGTCAGTGGGAAAGTGATCAGCCTATTTGATTCAATCCTTCATTTATAAGCCTACAGTATATTTCTACGACTCATGTCCCATTTAAAATCAGAACTAAAATGAAGTGACTATGTTGAATGAGTCAGATGGATTCAAAATACTTTTCCATGTCACACATATAGCCAATCATACTGTCTGTCACATCAGCATGAAAATATAGGTCATAAGTGTTAATCTCTCCAGCTGTTTCTTCTCTACATTAGTGCAGCTCACACATCAGAGGTGGATGATTGGTGGATTAACAGACCACAGCCTTCACACTTAATGTGTTAACAGTTAATACACACACATATTGTACATGGAATTTGTCCAAATGATTCACAAATTGACTAAATGACTATTAGCAAAATGTCTTCAGATCAAAAATAAAACCACTGAATGCAAAAGATTTTCATCTTTTGCATCACTTCTTGGTGACTTGGCCCAAACCAAAATCATTCCATCATTTCTAGGAATTATTGTCAGTTCTGAAGAAGCCAGTAGCTGCACAAAGCGACATTTACAGTGGGAAGAAAAGTACTACTCACAGCAGCTGCCCACACAGGAAAGAACTGTGGTTGAGAACGTGAGAATTAGCATGCCCTGTGCCCGATATGTTTATTTGTTTTACTGTTTAAATGGTGGCTGCATGAGGCTAAATGCATTTTTTACATATTACTTGTTATTTAAGCCAATCCTTTGGAAGGAAGGTTTTAAAAGAACTTGTTTGGTCTGCATCCTGGGTGAAATACCCTGGATGCTTTCTCATTTTATTTTATACTTTAAACTCCTACTCCACTACATTTATTTGACAGATATAATCACTGGTTACTTTTTAATTTTAAGATAAAAAAAAAAAAACACGTGATAATCTTATAAATTATCATTTCAAGGAGCCACAGGAGTTTTGCTATTACTACATAGCCAACGTTAGCATTAACGACTGTTTACTTATCTAGATAAAACGTTGCGAGTTCAGCATCAAACTTCCTTTCTTTACTCGCCAAGAGCTCTCTCCAGCGTTGGAAAGCAATGCAAATGTTAACTCTTGTCTATATCATGTCTCAGGCTTTCATACGTCATATTGCTAAGGAACCAATCCCGTCAACTTGTAGGGACAGGGCAGGCAAAATAAACCCGAAACCTTGTCAGTTCGGAGAGCCATAGTTTGCATTAGCACAACCTCTAATACTGTGTCAGCCACTGCCAGTTACAAGCTAACAAACAACATAAACAAATACTCGATGCTAACTACGCTTACCGTTCTGAAAAGTTCACAACAGGCAATAGGCTTCTCATCTGAGTCTGGGTCTGAAACATGTGGCTGAGTCTTTCGAATGTTACCTCAAACGCTAACCATCTTCATATGCACTGCTCTTTCACCTGTCAACCCTAGTGCAAACAGCAGTCCTCGTGGCAGGACTTTACTTTTTTTCTTCCTTTCTATCCCATTAATCATCTCATTACCCTCAGATTTATCTTGTGAACCTTTGGAGAGGCCCAGCCCCTAGATTGGGAACCACAGGATTAGACAGCCTGACTGTGTTAGAAGTAAAACAGTAAACAGGATATTGTTAATCTACTAGTTACAACAGTAAAATACTGCTTACACATAAATGCACACATATTAGCAATGTAATAACTTTATGTATGTCATGTATAATAATATATCAGTCACAGGGTTTGAGTTTAAATGATATATGATTTAATACTTCTTTCACTTAACTTTGATTCTTGGTTAAAAAAGAGCATGGTTGCTGGACAAAGCTTCCCTGAAAAAAGAAAAGAAAAAAGATTCAAAACAAAGACTCAATCTGTTGCTCCACCAGTGTCCAATGGTGGGCTTGTTGTCAAGAGTGAGTTCTGCTTTAGCTTGTAGAGTAATGGTGGTCCATCTATTGGATTAGTGGAGGGATTTCACTGTGGTATTAATCTGACAAGACAGCAGGCGACCCAGGCTGGGCTCACACTGAGCTGTTGTGTCTCTGTCAGTCTCTGGCTGTCACTCAGCTCGCTGTTTCACCTCCATCACACGCACCAGCGCGAACAGGAGACGTCTCGGCCAACATGAACCTTTTCTGCTTTTCACTGGTAGGAGACACACTTTACTTTCTGTACCTACTTAGGAAGCTGTGTGTGTGTGTAGCTGAGGCACAGAGAGTCTTGTGATGCAAATGTGAGCTAGTCCACAAAGGTATACACCGAGTATCTGTAAATCCAAACATGTTGTGTAAGCTATTAGGTGTAGGAAACTACTTAGTATGAACAAGGTTTTTTTATCATAGAGTGCCTCTAAATAAGATAAACATTATCTCAAAGACAGATGAGACAGATGACTGTAACTCTAGAAAGACACCTACTTTTATTTCCTGTTTGAAGTTAGATCATTAATCTACTGACTGTTAGCCTAATCATTAGAAATATCCTCCTGATATTCAGTTGCTCTTTTTGCGTAATCCATATCTCACTTGAGTAAAAGTTTGAAATACTAAATAAATAATTCTGTGCACTACAAGATAAGAATATTACACACTATGAGTGTTACTTTTATTGTGACCTTTAATTTTGTTTATGCAGTTAGCTGACTAATGCTGTAGGAGAAAGCAAAAAAGAAAGTGTTGATAAGTGAGGGGGAAAGGAGTTACGACAACGATGGCAGACGCACACACGCACATATGGTCCTTCAGATGCTGCTGCAGCTGTCATGCTACACGTGGGCACGGGGGCATGTATACAGAGACTCATCCCTGGACAGATGCTGGGGATGTTGACCAATAATCAGGATGATTAACTAACATCTTGCTACAGTAACCAGAGGCTTGAACTGCGGTTGCACTAATTGTCGTCTGATTGTTGTTATTCCACATCACGTGTACAGTAAATTCTTGCATAGACACAAACTCAATCATGAGATATAAAAAAATAACATTTTAAATATTTAAATACATGTAGGTAGGTTTTTGTAATCATTTGGCACAAGGGTTGATGATACAGTTTTATGAAAAGTCTGAATAAGTGGGTAGAAAAATTTGTGTTTCTGTGTATTCGATCGTTTTTCAGTCAAAAACTGACGACAAATTACGAGAATTCAAACCTAAAAAGGCTGATTGTACAGACTGATGATCATTTTGAACCAAAACACTTTCTCTCATTGCCACTAAAATATGTCCGTCTTGCGCACAGATAAGCGTACAGACAGCATGAGATGGGTGAAGAGAGAAAATGGTTGTGCATTCCTTGAAGGAATCTAAACAAGCTGAACAAATTTTAATCCACACCAAGATCTGTTCTGAGGAATTTCAATCCTCCTTTACATCCATGGTTGACAAATAAATTTAAAAGAGCTTTAGGGCAGCGTTAGCAGCATATCCCTGCTGTCATATCAAATCCTCATAACTGATTTCGATGTTTTTCCTGTTGACTATGAAATGAAGGTTTACATAGGCTTTGTTGTGCATTTCATGAGTTTCAGGCTCTTGAATCAACCATTGGTTAAACGTTAAACTGATATGTGTGTTTACAGTAGTGGATTTGCTTCTCAATTCCTGAAGCACAGTGTGAGGTTTGGCTAACCAGTCACTACAGCCTAAAATTGAGTGTTTCCTATAAAACCTGTCTGATTTGTGCACACTATGTACTTCATCACAAGTACTCATCAGACTTAATCCAACAGCATAGATGAAATCCATTCATTCATCCATTCATGTGTGTGTGTGTGTGTGTGTGTGTGTGTGTGTGTGTGTGTGTGGGTGTGTGTGTGTGTGTGTGTGGGGGTGTGTGTGTGTCTGTCTGTCTGTCTGTCTGTCTGTCTGTCTGTCTGTCTGTCTGTCTGTCTGTCTGTCCACATGGCCTCAGGAGGGGTCTATGGACAGCCTGTATGAAGCGGTGCAGAGCTCCAGTGATGTCCCACCACAGCCCATCCCCAGCCGCTCATCCAGCCGCTCCTGCAGTCGCTCCTGCAGCCCAGCGGTCCTGCTGGATAACAACACAAAGTGGCGAGGCTCTGGAAGATCTATATCCATGGTGAGAGGAACACATTCTGTGTACAGAACATTGTGCACGTTCACACTTAAACATGCATAGATTGTGACTGGTGGAGCCATGTGAACAATCATAACCAAATTGCTTTGGTTCCCTTCTCAGAATTGGGACTTACGGACTCCCACACACCAGACTGTACCTATAACAGAAAGCTGATTATGAAATGATGAACAGAGCCATTTGACAGCTGCTGCTAAAGTCAGACATTTCAAAAAAACTTTAGCTGAAGCTTGTTATGTAAATTAAACATCCCTGATGCCATATCAATGAATCTGAAAACAATATATTTTTTTTAAAAATGATTTGCTTTTCCTTCAGGAGATGCCTCAGTTGCATGGGACCAACTCTAATAAAAAGATAAGAAGGTGAGCTAAGAATGCTTACATTGTATTAATTGGACAGAAATGCATTGTTTTTAGCTCTATATTTGTAACTTGTTCCTATATTATTAATGCCACTGTGCTGTAATTAGAAAATGAAATTACTTTAAAACCATTGTAATCCTGGCAGCCATGCAGGCTTGCATGTGTCTGCTGTATACTTTGTGCTTCTTTTTGCCTTGGATGTACGTGCAAACCAAAGCAGACAGCTGCCTTGCAAGTGAAAGGGCTTTCCCATAGAGTAATAATATGGCTCAAAAGGCTCCTTGTTTATTTTCACTAGGGGTTATTACTGTAAATCCTTCCTGCAGCAGAGCAGACAGACTATTCAGCAGTGCTCCAAACTCAACCTTATCTTTGGTATTCTGTCTGTTTAATGCCGTGCTCTGCTCCAAGAAGTGGGATTGACGGCCCATTAGAACAATTGGAAAAGCTGTATATAAATTATATATATATTGTTCAGTTTCACTGGTAGTGAATGCTTTTTGAGAAGCAGGGCTCTGTGCACTCTTTGACCAGCAGAAGGCAGATTATAGCTCTGGGCTAGTTGGACTAAGCGGATTCAAGGCCCACCTACTTAGAGTCCCCAGTTGCCTCAACACCTTTACTCCCCCAGCTTTCCTTTGATACAAAACACAATTTATAGTCACAGCGTAGTCTAGACTAGATGTTGTTTTAACAGAGTTTACTTTCTCATGGTGAGATATTGGCTTTTACCCTTATCTTCTGTGGTTGATGTGCTCTGTGGTTGTTGTTTTCGCCAAGAATATTTGTCATGTGTTGTTGTTGCGTCCAGTGATTATGAATTACAGAAAAACATCAGTGTGGTTTTTGTGCTGTCGTTTCACAGAAGGGATAAAAGGCCCCACTCTACTGCTAGTTACATGCAAGCATTTGATATCTCTGTTTTTAATTTCAGAACACATATATCCAAATCTGCATCAGATAATGAAACACTGGGTAAGTACAAGAAATTTCCTTCTGATTAATGATAATGTGATTCATTTAAAGATATAATCAACAACATATCCTCATAACTACAGAGAAACAAATTACATTTTAAAAGCTACTAGAGAAATATTGTTATCTATTATTTAGATTAAAACCTCCAATAACCTACCAGGCTGCCTGTCCGTGACTCTGACAACCATTTCATTCTGTCCGGTGTGTCTCTCTGGCCTCCATTCACCCCAATGTTTCACTTGAAATCCTGAGTGTTTATGATTTGTCTCCCTCCACTGCAGATAACCCCAGCTGTAATACCGCAGTCTGGCAGGCCGCCAAGAGCCGAGAAGATTTAGTCCACATCACCAACAATCACAATGAAGGTAAATAGGAAATAAATAGGTTAAGCTCATCTATATGCCAACGTTCATTTGGATTCTCAGCGTGACGTCTGCAGACATGGGCCAGGGGTTTCCAACCAATTCATCACCAAAATTACAGCCCAAACTGTTGTGTCTAATAATGTTACACAGGCCAGTAATGATCAAACATGATGTCAAATACCTTTTTCTAACTGCAGGGATTTGCACTAGGGTTGTTGTTTGATTTGATTGTCAAGACAGTGACATAGTAAAACAAATCGCACATCTCCAGTGAGCTACAGCACTCAAGAGTTAGAGGAGTAGAGAAACTCATAAATATATCGACTTCCTGATTATAGTAACCTTTTTTGGGAAGGGGTTCTGGTTTTTCTTTTGGTTTTCCCAGTGTTTCATTACCCTGATGACATATACTGTAATTATAATATGTTTTCTCCTTCTAGAAATGAGGAAGACTAAACACAGAACAGAAACCAAAGGAGGGAAAGGGGCCCATCACTCTGGCACAAAGAAAAAGGAGAAACCACCCTCAAGCCAGGTTAGAGTAAAAACCTCCACCTCGGTCTTCTTGGCCTGTTTCACTTATCAGACACCTCACTCAACACATGTTTTTATGCAAACATGGTGTAATGATGCAAAACTAAAGCATTGCAATGTAAAATGCGTTTAAATTATTTTTACACTTCTATTTGTGGGTAACATAAAAATATATTCAGGAGCCCAGTGGAACAGCTTGTTACGTTTGGTTTATAGGTCAGTAGCTGTGAGGGATGGAAGCCAAATCCAGACCAACCAATCAGCAACCGTAAAAACAGAGTGGTAGAGCATGAACCTGGGTCATCTCTCCCTTTCACAATGAATGTGACAGAGCACCCTGCACCATCGTTATCAATGTAGCACTAAATAAAATAAAAGAATTGTCTATTTTAGACTGATGCGTCTGCATTGACAAGGACCTGTTGCTGCAACGCAAGTGTGAGACTCGTGGACACATGGCACACCAGAACATTTTAGGGGTTTCAAGCTTCCACCTGCTTGTGACATCCAGAGAGCCTCTGGTGGCCTGAATGGCACAATTGGTTAACGTAAATGCTGATTGGGTTTTAATACAGTGCAGATGGCCCAAAGAGTGGGTGCTGCCCTGTGAGTAATCTCTGGGCCACATGGCAGAGAGAGATGTGAAAACAAGAGGAGGAACGACTGTGTATATGCATGTGTGCCTGTGGTGTTTGTGTGTGTGTTTGGGGTGGTGAGGGTTTAGAGGCCTCATGCCAGGTCACCCAGTGCCCATTCTGACTAATGCCCATCATAGTGAGAAGCAAACAAAGCAGAGTTTGCCAATGCTGGATCAGCAGCAAGTTTCAGCGCCTCACAACATGGCAGTGGAGCTACAAAGACCAGTGATCCTAAAGGGCGTTGGTAGAAGATACTGTGTCTACCATTTCTTTTAAATAAATACCCAGCAAAAAAGTTCTCCAACCAAAGTGCTGGACTAGAAAAAGGTTTTGACCTGATGATGGTGCAAGATGGAAAGTGAGGAGATCCCCAAATATACAATTCATCCTGAGCGGAACAGGAAAGTCTGTAACAAATTAGACTTAAATCCATCCAGTAGTTGCTGAGATATTTCAGTCTTGACCACAGTGGTGTAACGACTGACTGACAGCCAGCATGGCTAAAAACTGGGTTGTGTTATGTGAGAGTGATTAGATAAGACTCTTTGTCTTTCATTAACATGTCATAAAAGGTCTGTCATTGTTTTAATTCCCATCATTTTACTGATTTAGGAATTAAAGTATTTTTATGGGATGTGTGTTGCATCTTGCCAGAGTGTCCATGTCAGCGGAGTGGCAACAGAGTCTAAACCTGCCGTCAAAAGGAGCCAAAAGACGGGAAAGAAACCAGGCGGAAAGAGCGGGAGAGAGGGGTCAAGGAAAAGTCACAGCTCATTAGGTAAGACCCTGTCTCCCCACTCCGTAGATTAAATTGTCCTTTCTGACCTTTCTAGCATTTATATGACTATGACTAAGCTATGACTAAACTAAACTTGTGCTTACAGTAGCAGAACAGGCCCATGCAGCATTTGTCAAATGTGGCAATTCTAGTTTGTCACTCTTTTTATGCTTCGATAGATTCTGTATTACACTTCTGCATTTAAGTGTTGCAACAGCTTCAGTGTAGGCGCCTGTGGTGTCCCTGCAATAAATGTACACATGGGGCTGCTTTACATCAAACAAGCATCCGCTCAAACTACACATAGCAGTTGCAAAGGACACACTGCAAAACTCTGATTGGTCTGCTTGGTCATCTTCATATTTCCTGCTTCTCACTTTCCATTGCTGCTTCAAAAACTGAAAAACCTCTCAGTGCTCCTCTTTGCTACTGATTTTTTGTGAAGTAAATGTTCAAAGAGACTAATCTGTTTTACTTTGCATGAATGCATGAACCTGCCAAGTAGTTCTGTGGTGGTGTTATGCCACTCGGTGGGGAGAGCCTTTGCAAAAGCATGAATCACTCCTTACACTGCAGTAACAAGTCAACATAATGCACAGGCCTGCTTCCAGTTTAAATGAAGAAACCAGGGTTAACATCCCTGACACTTCTCCAGTCCTACTTTTCATTGAATTTCTTCCATCCTGTCATCTCTGTCAGTGCCCTCCCCACCCAGTGCTATGGGCCCACCCATGGGACCCCAGTACCTAGACGTGCCATACAGATCAGACAGGAGGCCCTACCTTGGCAAGTCGTCCACCCTGCCTGCTCAGGAGAACACAACCCCTGGCCGCTACATGGAAATGGCCAGTCTACCTGGTGGTGCGACTCCCACCCACACCCACCACCAGCGCTGGAGCAACCCGGGTGAGAGCAGTCCTGCCTGGGGAACTATCCAGCACACCTGTCGCAGGCCGCTCACAGAGTATCGCGTGTACTCCCACGACTTCCCCGCACCTAATGGGAAGGAGTGGGAGGGAAGACAGCAGCAGGCCCAGGATGACGGCTTGAAGCGGGACTGTAAACCCCAGATTCCTCCGAAGGTGCCACGGTCCATCACTGATGTGGATCTGTCAGAACCAAATGTGAGTTTATATTATTATATAGTATGTAGGTCAAACTTTGCTTTTAAACGTCTCTCTTATTTGCATTGTGCAAATATACGCCTCAGAGATGCTAAGTCACATGCACTTCTGAGGTGTAAATGTACATGCAGTGTCACACTACTGGCCACTATGCAGCTCTAAGTGCCGTGCTTAAAGTAACCGCAACACCCACATGCTGCGATAGTATGCAAGAATCAGTCTCTTAAAGATGTCACAATATTAAAGGATAGATTCACATTTCTCAAGTCTCTCTTAAAAAGTGCTCACCAGCTCATATGTACATTGAAACACTTTTTGCATGCATTCTATTCTTAACATGATTTCAGTGTTGTTGTTGGGGGATAAAACCCACGGTCCTCCCTACAAAAATGCATTCAAAGTTGAACTGAAGCTAATGTTAGCAACCTAAGTCTGAAATGTCTACAACTAGCTTTGGTTCAACTTTGAGATGGATGCTTGGGGACTGAGGATTTTGTCCTTGTACGGACAGGGGGAACAATTACAGCAAACAAAAAGTCTTTCAACGTATGTATGGGCATGTAATCGTATGTGTTGAATAGTTGTGATACCATTATTTAACCTCACAAACCCTTTGGCAGGTCCATCAAATAATGTGAAAAATCCAGTTTAAATGAATTTTCAAATTAAGCTGTGTTTCTCCCACTGCAATCATTTCTGTCAATTGTGTTTCAGTGCAGCAGGTTCAATGGTCACTCAGTACTAATACCACACATTAATGCAGATTGACCTTGGAGGTCAGTGCCTTTGCATGCACTTGATATCTGTCAAAGCATAAGACTGACTGATGCCCAGTGAGCACATGTAGCTTGCACCCAGTGTGACACAACGCAGTTGTTAAAGCTTAACATGACTTGGGAGAAAATTGTCTGAGATGAAAAGGATGATCCGGCATGGAGATTACAAGATGCCTATGGATCTATAGTGTCATTGGTTCTTAGAGGCAAAATGTAATTTCATTTGACATGAAGCCTCTTAACAGTGTAGCCAGAGATGGTGTGGAGGTTAAGAACCTTTCTCTTCAAACATCATAATGATGTGGAAACTTTCCCACAAGGACATGAAAGGAAAGAAAACATTCAACAAAGCTGGTCTAAGCTAAGACAGTCTAGTTGGCACTATATTGTCAAATGTATCAGATCTTTCTCATACAGTTACAAACAGTTACGCTATAATACAAATATACATTACTTATTGTGTTATATCTTAGAAAACAGCTCACTTTCATGATTTTTTTCCTTATAACTGTGAATATTTCCTTACAAAACCTTGACCAGTAACTGTATAAAATGTATTTCAACAGAGATCAGGAGACTTTTTCAAATGGCAGATATCTCATTTTCAGCTCTTCAGATGAACAACTGCCTCTCCGGGGAGTCAGGAGCCTCTGAAGTAATAGATTAGAAGCCTTAATCTGGATTGACAGGAGTTTACGCTGATTGCAAGCAGTGGGATTAGGCAATGGTTTTGTCTGTAGAATTCCCTTTTTTTTACAAGTGACTGATTCAAATGCCCCACAATGTAAACACAGTGGCAAATCCCCCCATGGCAACATCATCAGAGCCACGTCTGGCAGCAGTGTAGGATCCTGTGGAGAGTCAAACTGAATCACACTTTCAGACTCACTGTGGAGGCCATGTTTTTTAAGAAGGTGACAGTTTTATGACTTTCAACTTTCATTAACAAGAAAAATCTATCGTGTTTTACATTGTAGTGTTTCTAAGACATCAAATGAACTATATTCACTCCCATGTCGAGAAAAGAGATAAACCGGAAAGTGTTTCAACACAATAAAGTTGCCTTTTTTGACTGTTCCTCTCATACATCAGCACTTCCTCAAAAGCTCTCTCCCCACATGAAGTAATTAATGCATAGGAATAATTACTCCAGCATCATTTACATTTACCAAGTTCCTTATTGCTATTAAAGGAAACTCTTGAGGTATACTGAGCTTTGAATTGATTTAAATAGAATCTAATATTTATATTATTATTTTTAAATACTGACTTCCTGTTTTATCAATATTATTGTCACTTAATGGATGTGGATGAAGCCCTTACCCTGATACATTACACTCCAGTGCTTATATGATTGAGTTATACTCTGTGACATTAACCCAACTCTGAGCTTAACCAACCACAAAATGTAAGATAAATAAGACACAAGCTCATCCTCCCCAAGATAATGTATGTCATAAGTCATATAATATATTATGAAAACAAATACCACACATATAAAACCTAAACACAACCTTTCCTGGAAGTGGTTCGTGATGTTTTCTTTGAGCAGGCCACAAAATGCACACTTAAGCATTTGTATTTTTTCCTTTCAAAAGCGATACTGGAGCGAGACACACAATGTCGATTGCCTCACATCCTGTGTGTTGTGAGGAAGTGGGCTAGTCAGCCCATCAGACAGGCAAGCCTCTTGCAGTTAGTTAACATTTCACTGCCAGCAGGAGAGACGGGTAAAGAAAAGAGAAGAACAAGAACTGAGATTTGACAAAAACCGATTAAAACAGCAGAAAAATGTTACAGAGGGCAGCATCCAACGTGTCAGACAAAGCGAAGAGCAACAAACCAAAGGTAGGAGAAAATCTACACAGGAATCTGATTATATGACATTTTGTTGGAAGCAGAGATGTTCAAATGTAACCTTTTACATAATTTCTTCAATAATGATGAATGTCTTAAAAAAAAAATGAGAGAGACGGATCATTGTTCTGACTAAAAATGCAGATTTGTACTAGGTGTAGCTGAAGTTACTGTATAAAATATACAATATACATTTAGGGTGCAAGGATAAATCATACTATATAAATCCTGATAGGCCACTCAAAGAATACTTAAAGGTAATGTTTTTTTCCAAAAATATATGCACTAAAATGTATTTTCCAAATTCATTGTCCTATCCTAAAAAACAGAAGGACGATAAAATTTAAACAGTTCAATAAATAAAATTAGGACAAAGAATGGCTTTAAAACAAAACTCTCCAATTCTGCTGCTGCTGCTGCATCTGTGGAGACTGGAGTAAAATGTGGGCCTGTCAGTCAAAGCAGTCGACGCTGCATTAAATCAGTCCACAGAGGTCTGTCTAGGAGTTCATGTTTAACCAGGATTTCCAGGGATTATTCATTTATATAATTATTTTTTGTGCTCTGCTGTGGAGATGATGGGGGTTTGGGAGAGATTATAATGACTTTTAGTTTTATGAAAAATAGAAGGGAAAAAAAAGAGAAACAATTAAAACCAAGCCAGAGTGAAGCAACTATGAGTACATGTCACCAGTTTTGTGAGGACACTGTTGTTTTATCTATGTATTTATTTATATATTTTTCATACTGACAAGTTTGTCAGTTCACTTGTATGTAGAGACTTATTCACTGCCCTCTCACTAAACTGCTTTGTGAATCAAAACCTGACCTTTACTTGCTCTCATTCTGGAACACTCTGAAGAGACTATTTGCTATATATGTGTATATATATATATGTGTATATATATATATATATATATATATATATATATACACATACATACATACATACATACGTACATACATGTACACACGCACACATATACATACACGTACACTGTGGGTGCTTTCAGTGTACGTTTAGAAACAAGGCTAGCCATGGCTTTCATTAATAGACAGACTATATAAAGTATATGGACAGCTAAATGCACTACAATTGTGAGTCTTGACAGCTGAGACAAGGACTCAAGTACAATGACAAGTACAACGACTTGACATGATGTAATTCTGGTAAATTTTGCTACACAAACCATGCCAGTTGTCTTTATGACATCCTTTGTCTTTGTTTTTTAATGTCCCCCACAGCGCTCCACCAGCTTCGGCAGGTTTGAGGGTCTCAGACATCACTCGTCACTGGCCAAACCAGAGGAAAATGGAACAAATATGGTTTGTAGATATGTTTATTTTATATTGTCATAATGACAAGAAGTAATGATACATCAGTAAAATAGTACCAGGAGGTCAACAACATCACAAATGATACTGCAAAGTCTTTGTTTAGAGACATTAGCGTTGAAATAGCTGAATATAAGCAGATATACAAATATTTGCAGCTGTATCCTAGTGCAAAGTGTTTTATAAAAATAAGACATGGTTCATCCTGGGAAAAACCCTTCATGGCACAGGAAATGGTGCATTTTACCATATGTTTTTGGAGCAGAAGTACAAAAACAGAGGAGATGGGAGAAATATGAGGAGCTATGGTCTAAATTTATTCCCATATGCAAATGTAATACATATACATATATTAAATTTCCATATATGAAATATATGTGCATATAAACCAAGAACATATATGTAACAATGTATATATAAAACCTATTAGAAACTGGAACAATATATTGACATGTGTGTCCAGCCCATACAAATATGTCTCTGCATGTACGGTAATATTGTAGACAGTATATATCCATCCCAAAGTATGAATATATACACTATATAAATATGCTTGCAACATGTTATACTGTGTAAAATTTCATCATAGATATTTTTGATATATTTACATATACAGATTTTACTATGGTATTTCACAACTAACTAAACCAACTTTCTGCACACAGCTCACCGAAGAATGTGAAAGTTCAGACACAAACAAATCAGCTGGACTTGGGAAGAAGATGAAGGCAATCTCACTGACCATGCGCAGAAAAATGGGCAAAAAACACATCAAGTCTTTCTCTGAAGAGACAGTGAGTCACTGGAAAATAGACACATTCACACATTCGCACACAAACAGCCTCCACTTATTATTTAAACAGGCTGCTATCAGGCACCAGTGATAAAGCTTCTGATCAATGATATGCATAAATTGGTAAATTCAAGAGGTAAAGATTACTATTTCATGTAAACACAGCCATCATTTGTGTGCGCAAATGATCAAAAATCCCCTTGATACCTGTCACACACGGTAAAAGTCCACACTGACAGTCAGCCTCAGTTACAGCAAACCTGTGCTGTTTTTCTAAAGAGGCTTATCCCTTTCATCAAAACCCACATCCTCGACTGTGACGCTGTTGCTGGCAGTATTTAAATGACACACTTCGCTCTGACCTACACCAGAAAGTGTCCTCTTGCAGGTTTCTTTTATGTTACTGTGACACGCAGAGATAAGATAAAATGTTTGAGTAGCTTGTAAATTTCACAACCCACACCTCCACCTGAACCTGCTCTGTTTTATTTTCCTTGTTGTCTTTTAATTTCATATAGACTCACTCAGTCTGGCTACAGCAGTTTGCACATGTTTACATCCCATCCACGACTGACTGATTGATTGATGATTGTATGGTTTGTCTGTATTATATAACATGCCTCGCAATTAAAACTGTACATCTTTTCTTTTTTTTTCCCTCCAGGGTGATGAGACAGACAAAGACCCTGAGGCAGAGACAGACAGCAGCCCTCCAGCTGAGAAAAACCCTGCAAAGACAAGCAACTCCTTAGAAAGTCTTTACAGTGGCCAGAGCTCCTCAAGTAAGTATTATTTATTATTTTATTTACTTATTACTTTATCTTATGTATTAGATCACCATAACTGTGTAATCATATTGTGTTGTGTCTGTGGGTTCAGGTGGTGTGACCAGTGAGTCCAACGGTTCTGGTCAGAAAGACAGTGTGAGGCTGGAGGAGGACGGCTCCTACCAGGGACAGTTCTGCGGCAGAGCTCGTGTCCACACAGACTTTGTTCCCAGCCCATATGACACAGACTCTCTCAAACTCAAGGTAACACACTATACTGTTTGTGTGCAGTGCTACGACTCTGCAGTCTCACGTAAGAACCACAACAGAAATGATCCTTTTTCATGGAGATAATTATATTCGAGTGGAACTTTACAAAAACTCAAATCAACCACATCCTGCTGTTCATTTTTTCCTAGGTGGGTGACATCATCAGCATCATCAGTAAGCCTCCGATGGGCATCTGGACCGGCATGCTAAACAGCAAAGTGGGAAACTTCAAATTCATCTATGTAGATGTTTTGGAGGAGAAAGAGGAAGAAGAGGAAGCTCCCAAGATCAGACAGCAGAAGCTCTGCAAAAGACCTCGACCTAAAACGCTGCTTGAGTTACTGGAGCGCCTGAATCTCGAGGTGAGGGCGGTAGCTGTTCACCGGGGAGCGCTCACTTGTTTTAGTGTGGTCACAAGTCAGACCGTTCATATCATAACAGGAGAGAAGTTAAAAGAGTAAACACTTCTCTTTTCCATCTTCCTTAATGAGAGAGAACTCTACTGATGTTGTTAACCTTGTCTAGGAGAGTGAGCTAATGTGAAACTGTTTTCAGTGTCCAGAAAATACCACAAAGATGTACAAAAAAAAAAAAAATCCTTTTCGATTTCGACAGACTTACTACTGAAATGTTGCCATACTTTTACAACTCATATGATCTGAAACCTGATGTTTGGTTTTTACTGAGGTAAACAGTCTATTCGTAGTAGTGAAAACACTGCTATTGTTTTTGCAGGAGTACGCCTCTGCCTTGCTGCTAAATGGCTACCAGACAGTGGAGGACCTGATGCACCTGCAGGAGAAACACCTGATAGAGCTGAACGTCAAAGACCCCGAGCACAGGCGCAGGCTTCTCGCTGCTGCTGAGTGCCGCTACACAGAAGGTTAGCAACGCTGTGACTACAACTTGAACCAATCATAAGAGACAACTAAAATGCCTATTAAGGTGTCTGTAAGAGTTCATGTTCAATGAGAAGATCACTGTAAACTACTGTCAAACTCTGAGATCCGTGTATACAGGCTTCCTATTATCTTATTTTGCAGCATGACATGCCACTGCATACTGTCCTACATATTGTCCTTTACTTAATAACAGTTTGTTTTATTACAACAGCACAGTACTAACAGTGATTCTTGATTGGTGTCATACAATATATTTTCTTGGAACAATTGTAATAATCATCAGGTGGAAGCTGAGATATTTGTGTGACACTGAATAGAAATACATCCTGCACCATGAGAGGCTTATCAGTGATTTCCTGTTACTCAGAAAGAAAGTGCTTAAGAGGGCAGAAGTTGTTCCTGTAATCTGAGTTCTTGAAACAGAAAGCTGATTATCGCAGAGCCCTGCATCAATAAAAAACTTTCCAGCATGAAGAAGGAACAACATTAACTGGCTGGTTTTGTTCAATCTATTCATGTTTTACTGAATGTAACTTTAAATAGATGCACAAAAGGCGAATTAAAGGTCATTGTCGTTATTTTGTTTGGGTGACAGTTTGACTAAACAGATGGCAACGGCCGCAGCGTTACCCTGCCGAGCTAGTTGACTCACACGAGAGGCCAGTAATTTAATCAAGCTGAACTCCATTAGCGTAGTGCTTTGGCAACCTGGACATGTGGATTAGTAGCTTCCGTCAGTGAGGTAGAAATATTAAAGAATGGTGCATGTCAGCTCAATATGTTCACTCTGTAGGAGTGGAAAATAAAAGTCAAAGAGGACATTGGAGGTGTTTTGTGCTGTTTTTTGCTAGGTCACACCTGCAGAAGTTTTTATTTGGGTCATTTTGCCATTCACAGTCAGCCAAAAACACAGCTGTTTTCACATTAAGTTTAGCAATAACAACCTTATTATTAAAAATAATGTACATTACTATTAATAAAATAGCCGCAGATCAAATCAAATGTCAAAGAGCATTAGCATTTCACATCTAAATATGGGTTCATTTCCACTGACTCAACCACTTTGCACAGATTTCCTTCTCTCATGTGGTTGGAAACAGAAACTTGTAATATTATGACATTTCATTCAATTCCATTTGGTCTGTGATTGCAGGTGATGATGTCAGGGATGCGGAGGAGCACAAATCCTCCCACAGTCTACAGGAAGAAGACAGCGACTGTCCCAGAGACTCGGGCTGCTTCATCCCATCTGAATGTTCAGACAGCAAAGAAGACGCAGAGCAGCTCACAGACGCCGTGGCTTCGTAATGTCCTCATTAGATGGATACTTTGACATTTGGGATTCAAAGTTGGGTATTTTCTTGTGACTGATAGTTTCGGGTAACTTAATTTTCTCAAAATGTCATGTTAATATCTGTTACTCCAACAAGCCAACCACAAGCTTTTTAAAAGCGTGATACATATAGGAAGAACAAACAACCTGTGTTCTAAATGTCAATATATCCATTTGTCAATTTATCAAGATCAACTTGTAAGTTTTCAGTTCTGGAGTTTTTTTTATGTTGTTGAAGAAGTGACATTTCATTGATTTAATGTCACTTGTATTTATTGCATTCTAAATCATTCAGTGTTATTGCATATAATGCCTTTATTTATCAAAGCTGTATCATTTTAACCTTTCTCATCACATCCAATCTCAATTTAACATCCAGTGTCATCTTTGTTTTTGGTCCTATAACTGAAGTGAGATTTTTGAAGGGATGTTTTTGAAAAGTAGTGTTTGGGTTTGGACAATGCATATTCAAATCTTGCCTATAATGTATACTGTACAGGAAAACGTGTTATTTTCTGAATGTGTGTGTGTGTGTGTGTGTGTGTGTGTGTGTGTGTGTGTGTGTGTGTGTGTGAGAGAGAGAGAGAGAGAGAGAGAGAGAGCCTGTGCATGAAAGTCAGTATTCATCTGTTTTCACAACTTTTTGTAAATAAAATTAAATAAATACAATTAAATATGATTTGTTGTCATTTGGAATCATTTCACTAAATGCTACAGTGTTTGATGTAGAGTGAGTGGTTAGTGCATAAATAGCCATGAAATATAATAAAATGAGAAATATAGTTTCTATTTTTGTATATAATTAATTATTACATTTACTGTTTTCTTTATTTAATTTTATTTAATAATATTTTATTTTTAACATTTGATTTTAATGTGAACTTTTTTTATTTCATTTTTTATCCTTGGCTGTTTTGGCTCTACCTGGTTGGCTGAGAACACAGATACGTCACGAAACTTCTGTTTTCGTCGCATGCCGCTAGCATTGATGGGAATTGTAGTAAAAAGCTAAAATCTGCTGCGCTATTGGTGGCGTCGATGGTGTGTGACGTAAACTACAATACCCAGTTACCACAAGAAGCCATGCAGTGTTGACGTGTATTTTACTGGTAGTCCGAAATCTTTCTGTTTCGCATCATCCAGCTGTCAAAGCTGGACATCATTTTACCGCAACTTGCACATTTTTTTTTTACCGACATATTGTGAATTTTAAGCGGCGTGGGGATTCGCAACAGTGTGTGACGATGTCCGGAGAAATTTCTATGATTGGTAAGTCAAAAGTGAGTTATATCTCTCCAGTAATTAACCGGTGACTGGATGCTAACACATGAGCTAACTGGTCTGTCCCACCTGTTAATACGCGTGATGTTACCGGTCCACAGGTTCGGTGATCCTGGCCTTGTTCCTGGCCGGCTATCTGGGTCAGCAGTACTTACCTCCCCCCAAACCCAAAGTGATCGGCCTGGACCTGGGCACCACTTTTTGCTCTGTTGGCGTCTTCCACCCGGGCAGCGGGGATGTGGAGGTGATAGCAGATGAAGAGGGGAGGAAGAGCATCCCCAGCGCAGTCTCCTTTACCACTACTGCGGTGCTGGCCGGACACGAAGCCGTAGATCTCGCCGACGCCAACCCTCAAAACACCATCTACGATGCAAAGAGGTTCATCGGGAAGATATTTGAGCCGGAAGTCATGGAGCAGGAGAGTGCCCGGTACCCGTTTAAGGTGGGTCATGGTGGGTCATGCTGGGGCTGGTCACACACGTTTGTAACTCGCTTCAGGAGCTGCTTTTCTTTGGTTAAACCATTTTTGATGGGAATAAAGAATCTTTCAAGTTGATCAGTCCTGGATCTGTAGTTTCTTTAGTGCTTGTTTTTCTTTTCATACTAATTAAAAAAAACAAAAACAAATGATAAATTGCACATTATTTCCTTCTACTGAAATCTCTTCATCGTGATTCGCTGTCTCTCTTCGCCCCCTCCTTCAGGTGATTAACAACAATGGAAGTGCAGAGTTTCTGATCTCCACCAACCACACCTTCACGGTTAGCCCAGAGTTCATCGGCTCCAGGCTGCTGCTGAAGATGAGGAAGATGGCCGAGAGACAGCTGGGTGTGCCCATCCAGAAAGCCGTCATCTCGGTGCCGGCGGAGTTTGATGAGAGACAGAGGAACTACACTGTCAGGGCTGCCAACCTGGCTGGTCAGTTCTCTAATTATCTTATGATGATGTTGGATGACGTTAGTGAGTCTTTTGAGAAAACTGAACATCAAGCACCCAAGTTTAAAAACGACATAATGTGCACACTAACTCACGTTACTGTCTTGCAGGCTTGGAGATCCTGCGTGTGATCAATGAACCCACAGCGGCAGCCATGGCCTACGGCCTCCACAAGGTGGACGTCTTTAACGTGCTGGTGGTCGATCTCGGGGGAGGAACCCTGGACGTGTCTCTGCTCAACAAACAGGGGGGAATGTTCCTTACCAGAGCCATGGCAGGTAGGTGCTTCACTGCCTCAGTAAAAAGAGACAGGAGGTGATGTGAACCATTGGTGTCTGAAAAAGCAGCTTTAACTTTTGTTCTGCAGCAAAAACTCAAAAAGAATTGTTCTTTTATTCTGTGTTCTCTTCTTCCTGATTGAAGTGGATTCAACTGAGAGAAATAGCAGGTGTCGAATATCTGTTCAGACAAAAACCTGATTTAATTTTAGTGTTTGTAATCTGAAACGTCACAAAGCAGCTTATTCCAAAGCTTGAGAGAGAACAGAACACTATTATTAAGTGGATGTTTTTGCAGGAAATAACAAACTGGGAGGTCAAGACTTCAGCCAGAGGTTGCTCCAGTACACCACAGAGCGTGTCCAACAGGAGTTTGGCATCCCACCCACCCTCAAAGAGGACATCCATCATCTCCGACAGGCTGTGGAAGCCGCCAAGATCAACCTCACCCTCCAACCCAGCGTCACCATCAAGGTGCCCCTGCACCTTCACGCACACGGCAGCTCCGAGTCACCTGAAGGCTTTGCTGCTGCCCCGGTTCTCTTCCAGGCTGTGATCACTCGCGAGCTGTTTGAGGAGCTCAACGAGGACCTTTTCCAGAAGATTCTGGCTCCTGTCGAGACCGTGTTAGCTGAGGGCCACCTGGAGAAAGAGGAAGTGGATGAGATCGTCCTGGTTGGAGGGTCCACCAGGATACCGCGGATCAGGAGGCTGATCAGCGAGTACTTTGGGAAGGAGCCCAACACATCAGTAGATCCTGACCTGGCTGTGGTGACAGGCGTGGCCATTCAGGCTGGCATCATGGGTGGCTCCTGGCCTTTGCAAGTGAGCGCTATAGAAATCCCCAACAGACACCTGCGCAAGACGAACTTTAGCTAATCTTGATTAAGTTTATTTATTAAGATAAAAGGGATGCCACAGAAACGTTCCACAGATTCCGAACTGTGTCATGCTTCTCTAAAGTGCTCAATTTAAAATCTGCTGGTGTGAGAAAAATGCACAACAAAAATTACTGTCACCAAAAATGGAGGCGTACAAGATATTCAGGTTTTCAGCTCTTCTTGTGCTTCTTTACGATAGGTGGTAGTAACAAAAAAAAAAAAAAGAAAAGTGCAAACATCTATTGCATTCCACTTTGACGTGCAATGACTGGTAACATCAGCGGAAGTCAACAGTTCTCTTTTCATTGTCAAAGTCCCAGCTGCTTTTGTTGTGCAAAGTTTCAGCAGAAACCACATGGTGAGATTCTGATGAAATGGGAATGAGAAGCTTCTCTGTCGTGTATCTACTAATCCAGCCGCTTCACTGATGATGCTTAGTTAGGGTAGATACTGTAATGGTGTTCAATTCAGGGAACAACCACTCATTTAAAGGACTTAAAGACTAGCCAGTATGTCTTCATCTATTTATTTATTTATTGTCATTTAACAGTATGGCTGTGTGTGTGTAAATACGTACGAGTGCAGGTGTTTTGCAGGCCTTTAAAGTGTTTTCTTCCCATCAAAGGCTGACATATTGTGTGCGTGTGCCTTTTTAGAAAGCTGCTATATTGTTTGAAATGAAGTGAACTGCTGCAAGTTGGTGGTTCAGACAGAGACCTTTGTCCAGGTCCCTGAGATGATTTTACATCCACTGGAAGGCAACTGGGACACAGAGACACCTCAGAGACAGACAATTAATTTAAAACAAATTCACTGCAATATAGACTAGTCACCTCATACATAAGGCATTTAGGTGAGGTGCAGACTCCCGGCCCCCCAGCTAACAGATGAAGGTGTGTGTCGGAGAAAGCCTTAATGTTCACACAGTACTGTAAATGTTAACTCATTAAACATAACTGACCCTCTGTTTGAAGAGGATGCAGGTCAGATTATTTGACTGTCAGAGATATGGAGGACACATGCTCATTGCTGCACTTTGGCAACTTCCACGTGTGGCCCAACTTCCACTTTTTTTGTGCAACATCCCATGTTTTATTGAAATGGCAGACACTTGTACGCTTCAAATAATTTCGCTGCACGTGAGAGTTTGCTTTTACTGCTGTAAGTAGAGAAAGTCGACTCTGATCGTCCCACAGAAGGACCAAAGCATTGCTTACTGGTGCCTTGTGTATTTGATATTGAGAAGTGTGTTACCGTCACAGATCGGAGTGCCTAAAATGTGATGAATAACCTAGTGTGAAAAAAATCAGTTTCACCTGCACTTATCCTTATTGACAGTAGGCTGCTTATTGTTCATCCACCATGTACGTTGACATCCATTTTTATTCCAAAATTTCTGTGAAAATAACACAGTATTCTGTATCTGTCAAGATCAGTGAGATCACCAAGAACTTAAGGTACTTACATTCCTTTAAAACTGTCACAACTGTTTTCTTGCCAAACACCATTCATGAGTAGGTGTATTTATTTATTTCCTTTTTTCAGATGATGTCTCTCTCATTTTGTAACTGAGATCTTGATGTAAGAGATTTCAGTTAAGATGAAGCAAATTTGAGGCTCTGCTGTTTGTATTTGATACTGTACAAATAGTTTCAGTCCCTATGGAAATAGGGAGACCAAAAAAATAAAACAAAAGAAATGGGACTAGGATCTATTTTTATATTCCAAGTTTTACTCATTGTCAGAGTTGAGCCACATATGAAATAAGAAGTTAAATTGCTATGACCTATTAAAATTGCATTTCTCAACTTCTCCACCGTCTTTTTATTTTGAGAAAGTCTAACTAGGTCAATTTTGTTGCATATATATATATATATATATATATATATACACACACACAGGTATATATTCCTGAGCAGCATACAGAGTACTTCTCTCACTCACACACACACACACATCCAAGTAGAACAGGGCTTCAAACTATAATCTAGATTCGATGAGGCTCTAAGTTACTTGTCTAAACTATAAAGTAAAGATGAAACATCCACCCCAATGAATACACACGACATCTGACTGGCTCTGGTTCAGGTAAGTGTATTATATTCCATTGTTCACTTTAAAGTCACAAAAATACACTTTCTTAGTTCAATAAATATATATCTAAAGGAAATTAAATGTACTACCAGCAACCAGATAACCCACCAACAAGGATCTGCAATCACACTAAGTGTATATATCAAAACCTTTGTACACATTACATGCCTCTTTTAACCTTGTTGACCCAAACCAGATAAAAACAGGTAAGTTGTAACCCAAAAAAACAGATCTCAGAAACCCTTGAAAGTTCAACAAATAAGGAAAATAAATAGAAAATGAATGAGTGCACTCAAAATGTCCTCCCACCCTCGTCTTAAATGAATGTTCCACAAGACTGTGCGACCTGATGACTGATGGTTGAGTGGAGATGGAGACTTACTGGGAGGGCGGCGAGAGGACAGTTGAGGTGGATATGTGGATGGTTACAACAGACGAGATGGTGATTCTACTTCCAACAGAAGATCTCTTCAAAACCAGCCTACACAAAATGCAGGAAAATTATTCACAAGTCCTAATAAATGATCATAAATTCCATTGAGATCTGCTTAAATAAAGTCACTGGTGTAAAATGTTTGTTTTGGCTTTTTTTCATTAACTCAAACAAATGTAACACAATACATTCCGCAGTATACCTCAAAGTACACGAACTCAGCATAAACATGAAGGAAATTAAACAGTGTTTCTCTAATAGACCTATTTACTGTATGCAAACATTTTAGCAGACGTCATACGTAGCTTACATAAAGTTTAGCAGCATGAAAGGTTACTATAGTATAACCTTTCATGCTGCTTAAAGCTATAGCTTTAACGCTATCTCCACCCCACGTGTGGCACAATGCCTGCACTCCAGGTGGTAATTAAGCATAAAACACATTTACCTGCCTGATGTCTGAACAGGAGTCATAAAACACACAAAACATTTATCACACATCCATGACAAAGTTTTATCCCTCTCATAATTATCCCGACATGTTTTGATAGAAGTACAGAGTTTTTATGTCTGCGATAATTTCCTAATGCAGTTTGCGTGCTAACGTGGCTGACAATGAGTTACTAAAGCTAACTCACCGGGACATCAGACGTTCGCAGATCTAAGCATCAATAGGCAAAGTCTCAGCTCCTTCATCAACACTTGTTGTGCTCAGCATCAAGCACAGATTTACAATTTATTGGGGACTATTTTAGCGATCCAAAACAAAGTGCGTAACTGGAAGAGTGTATGCGCTTTGTGCGCTCTGTATGTTGGTATATATCACTCTCTTGACAGTGCGCCCTTAAAATAACAGTGAAATACTGCGCCACTGAATTAAGATCAGATTTCTGCTGGTCAATCGCGGAATCACTTTCCACTGTCTCAAGATAGCGATGCGCCAGCAATGCGCCTGACCACACCACATTTTAAGACCAACACGCCCATGGGCGCACTGATAGGTGCAAGTGTATTCGCTATTTTAACAACGTGGGCGCTGGATGGAAAAATGACAGCTGCGTCGGTCTGAAACTAGCAAATACACGGTGTAAGTAAATACGGGTGTAAGATAGGGCCCATGGTCATCAAGCTCTAACTAGGGCTTGATCCAGCATGTAGCTCCTTATCTCTAGCAGAACTGCATCGCATCGAGGGAAGAACGAAAGTAGGTGTTTTTTAGAGTAAGAGTGCCAGTCTGAGGACTTTTGCGCACTAAGCAGAGCGCTACAACCTACCAACCCCATTTAAAGGGACAGCACCATAATAGTAATCTGGGGCTAAACTAGCCTGGTTACATCCGTATGGCGTAGTGTCTTTGAGCAAAACACTGACTGGACCCCAGATTACTCCTGATGAGTAAGTGTGTGTGTGTATGTAGGGGACAGAGTTATTTGCCAAATGACAGTAATATAATCTTTAAAAAGAGCTGACCCTTTTAAGAGTTTTAGTGGCACACTGTGACCTACTTTAAGTTCAATGTAGGCAAATATGATCACTCACATGACTTCTGCAGCTCTGCTGGAGTCAGAAAAAAACTGCTGAGGCACATAGTAAAAAAGAGAGACAAATTCTTAAACAAATGTGAGGGGGAAAAAATGACAAAAAATAAACAGCCAGTAGGAAACTCCTGTATTAGAAGAGTTTTTAATGTTTTACTTCTGAGGCACAGTAATACCCAAAGAAAGAAAGTCAACACAAAACGCAATCAGTTTCTTGACCCTGTGCTGCCTCCTGTGATACCTCTAGTAGCGTCCCTTCAATTAGCTTGGAGCTTTATTTTCACATTTAGCACCCACTTCATTTATCTTATAACATTCAGCTTTACACCAGAAACTTACATTGAGATGCATTTTGTTTGTCAGCAATACAATACCACAGACCTAACTGCAGTCCAGAGGCTGTGAAGGAAGTGAAATGACTTCCATCATGGCCAGACTATTGCTATTGTAATTAATTAACTGTCACATTGTTCAAATGTAATTCTTAGTTGGCTGGAGCATCTCTCACACTGGTTCATCTCTTATTTACAATAACACATTCAACATAGCACTGCACACAGGGTAAAAAAATACACTTCCAGTCAGGATACACACAATACACCTTACACATCTTAAAAAAAAAAAAAAGAAACAAACCATAACACATTCACATTAACCATAAAAAGACAGCACTAATCTCCACCCCAAACCATTTTCACCAGTTCGTCTTCTGGTTACACACTGGGAGCACAGCTCACACAAGTCATTTGATATGATCATTCCTGTAACATGCACTGATCAAAAGTCGGGCAGGGGGTTCATTCAGCCTCTATCAAAATAATTATCTTACATACACCATGTGAACATTTCACCTGGAGGAGAAGGCAGGACCTCTGTAAACAGCTTGTTTGTGTTTTTTGTTTTTTCCTCTTTAAATACAAATATAATGTTAGTACTATTATGAACAACAGCACAATGGAGTGCTGACAGAAGGCTCATGCTGCAATAAAGGATTGTAAAAAGCCTTGTTAAAAAGAAATTCATTCGCTAAGAGAAGAGTATCATTTACACTTACACTGCTTAAAATAATAAACTGCTTTGGAAAATTAGCTTAAAGAATCTGGAAACTCTGTAACTTGGTAACTCGGGGGGGGGGGGCTCTTGGACATTTAAATGTGAGAGAGGAAGCCACAGATTTGGCGAATTCCATCAATAAAAAGTGCGTGTAGCCCCGTGTGATATACAGTATGTCTGACAAGCAAAAACCTTATTTACACAATGTACACACAGCAGCTGGGTGGTTGTTTTCTCCATCAGATACAGCAGTCTGTCAGTTTATCAGTAGGACAGAGGAGGAGAACAGACTTTACACCGACTAAAACAGGAATGATTTGAACAGAGTGTTGTAGTCTCCGTCTCACTGCAGCAGATTCACACAGGCTTAGTTCCAGTCACTGGCTGATGCCCTGATTGGTGTAGTAGTCGTAGCCATTATCTGCATACAGCTCCTCGGCACTGCCAACTCCATTCCCCACCTCTGGAGGGCGCCAAAAGAAAAGCAAAAAAAGTCATTAAATTATAATACAGCTCATAAACCTCATTAGATGCATGGTCAAGAGTTAACAAAAGAAAAAGAGTAATAAAGTGCAAAATTTAATTTAAAAATGAAAAAATGATGAAGAACAACAATCAGCTGGCACTGACGTGGCTTACCTTTCACCCCCAGCACTAGTGGCTGTCTAGACAGACTGGGGCGTCTATAAGCTCCCCTACACACAACGTTGTCTCCATTGGGAGGAATGTGGGGGAGATTTGGTGCATGAAGCGATGGATAAATGGATGAAGGGGAGAAGGGCAAAGGAGTGCAGAGAGGTGGCAGGTAACGAGGGATGCAATGGATGCATGGAATGAAAAGGAAGAAGTCACTGCTGGTGGAGGAGATGGAGAGGAGGTAGGATGGACAGGAGGTGGTGCGCATCACACACGAAGGATGGAGGAGGCAGGCGGCTACTGGGACTGACCTTCAATTCAAGAGAGGAGGAGGAGGAGGAGGAGGAGGAGGAGGAGCAAGAACATTCACAAATACTCAGACAGATGCATGCTGGGATGGACATGCTAGTAGGGCACCTGAAACTCAAGAAGGCTCATTCCTCATCTTCAAGTTAAAAAGTTTGAGATTGATTTTGTAAAACCAGTAAATCAAAAAAGATACAGTACAAAGAGAGGAATTTCTTTTTGAGTTCAGGAGCCCAAATAAACAACAACAACAACAACAACAAAACTGCAAAACACCAAAGGCTGGCAAACATATACATATCCCTTTCATCTCTGTGTGACGGTCTTACCAGAAAAGATAAGTTTCTCCTTCATGACGCTGATGTCTCGACTAGACCTCCTGACTGCAGCGCTCAGCATGATCTGCTCAGGGTTGTAGCTGTGCATACCGCTCATCCGATACCTGCGGGGTCATGTGTTAGGTCAAAAATCACCTCGGGACAACAAGGATATCACTAAATACTGCTGCCTCTGCTCACATCATGCAGTTTAGGGTCAGGTTCTGGTACATACAAGAATAACGTTTTAATTTTTAAAAGGAACTAGGGGGTTAATGCACATAACTGGCTGTGTGTTTATTAAAGTACTTCTCTGAGAAAACTGATTCCTAAATTTAAGTTACAGAATATTTGATCTGACAATTCAGTTTACGCGCACACAAAAGAACACAGCAGATTCGTATTTTATGAATATAGTATATATTGTACAGAATTTTGATATGAACACTGAAATATGGATGCCACTTTCTGGTATGGCTGCATTTATCAAGGGTTTATAAGCTGTACCGAATGGCTTTATTACTGGCTAATGAAGCGTTTACTAAAGCTTCATAAATTATTCATAAGCCATTATTAAACAACAAATTTTGAGTTGCCAGGTTGCGCAAACTCAATTTGACTTGTGTGTTTTTTGTAATAAAGTAATAACTACTTTATTACCAAAAACACACAAGTCAAATTGAGTTTGCTCAATGTTGGTAATCCATCAATTAACGCTTAATAATTTGTTAAATGGATTTTGGTGCAAATCCCCTTTGGCAGCCTTTTCCAGTCCAATCAGTGAAAGTTATTTTTCGCAACCCTTCAGTTGCTCTGATCAATGGCTTTTAATTGATCTATTCAGCATTAGAATTAAGCATTAAACGATTCATTAACCATTAATAAAGCAATTACAACTTGTATAGCATTTATAAATGAGGCCTTACTAGAAAGTGGTACCAAAACATGTCACATATATTATTAGTGTACAAAAATACTGTTCTAATAGAACTAAGTTTTTTTAAATATTAAGTCTTGTTCTGGCTTGTGCTGTATATTGAAAATACCATCTGAATAATGATGAGGACATTTCGCTATATTCAGCGAAATGTTATGACAATGTTCAGTTAGCTCCCTCAGATTAGCATATCAGTCAAGGCAGAGGAATTAATTTCCTGTATGTGAAAATGATGTCCTTGTTGTAATGAACAGCCTTGATTTCGATTAACTTAAGAGAAGAGCATTAGTCACAATAAAGCAATGACTAATGCACATTCAGGCATTCAGGAACAGAAATGCAGAAGCGAGGCTCGAGTTCATCAGCATCAATAAAAGCCAATCCTGAGGCACTTTCCCCTGATGAAGGCATATCCGTAGTTCATTTTGGACGCTTAGTCATTTGGCTTAATGAGACAGATAATAAATTTAAAATCTCACTGAGGACTTAATGCTGTGGATATTTTGTGCTGTGTGGGTGGAAAGCGTTCATTTTAGTTGAGCCCACAGGGATAAAGACGTGAGCTCTTCTCTCCAGAGGAAAGAGGCAGCAGTGCTTTACAACGATTCAGGTGAGACACAGAGAAGTGAGAGAGGGTAAAAAAAATATATAGAAAGACAGTAGAAATAAGGTGGAGCGAAAAATTGGATGAAGATCGAAAAAGAGAGCAAAAAAAAATATAGGGAAAGAATGGAGAAAAAGACAGACAAGGCAAAGAATGCCTCAAACAAAACAACAATGGATAAAGACAGAAAGAGCGTGAAAAGAGAGAAGACTTTGGGTCAGATAGGTGACCCAGTTACCTGATCATGTGATAGCTGAGAGAAGATGCCAGAATGCAGCAGAGGAGAAGAGCATGCACGTCAGGCAGAGGAGAGAGGACGAGGAAGGAGAGGCGGAAGGACAAAAAAGGACAAAAGAAGGCAGGAGACAAGAGAGGTCAGTTCAGAAGCCAGCAGAAGCTACTGTAGAGCTCGAGTGAGCAGAGCAAACCTGCACTGGATCGTGGAAACAAACAAACAAATAAACAAAAAACAAAAAATATATATATATATATATATCACTGTCCCCCATCCCAGAAACAACACGAGGACAGACCCTCTGTCTGAAAAACAATACCACACTCTCCAGCAGAGGAACAGAAAGACTGGAGGATGTGAATGATTTATACTCTTTAGCTAGGAGAGGACATGCTCATCTTCTGTGTCGCCACTGGTTTGTGACACCACAGAGGTAGACGGTAGAGGACATCAGAAATACATCATAACAGCTTATACAACCACATAATAATAATGTTCTTAAATAACTAATTGTGTGTACTTGTAAGCCTTTCATTTCAAGGTCATTACAGCTGAGTCATTAAAAAAAAAAAAAAAAAAAAGAGATGAAAACACACCCAAACACTGCAGGCACAGTGAGCACGACAGGAGACAAACACACACACACAAAAAAAAAACATTTTTCCTCCTCATTCACCAGCAGAAAAATGGAGAAAAACCAACTCTTGCATAAGCGCTCACTTTAGTGATTTGACTACAGTTACATCACCGTGTGACTGTACTTACTTCTGGAAAATGAATATTCCTATGACTACAGCAAAGGAGATGAGGTCTGCAGACACCCACATCAGGCAGTATCCATGTGGTCTCTGGAAACACACACAGACACACAATTATGGTGAGTCTGAATTTTGCCCATAAGAGGTTCTTGGCAGTATCTACCACTAGATGGCAGTGTATGTCAACAATACAGACTCTTATATGTGCAGCAACATCTTAACCGTCTTAGGGTTTTATATATAATACTCCTGAAAATAAAGTCACAATTTGAGATCTTTATGAATAAATCCACTATAGATAAAATGTATTTAACAGCATTTAAATGATTTTAAACATGCACTCTTCTCCAGGCAAAGTACTAACTAGAAGAAAAACCTGACCTAAATAACTGATGGCCCCATGATAAATACTCCCTTTCACTGGCCTTATTAATGTCCAATGGAAGATTCATTTGACTTCGATTTCAAATTAACAGACACAGTGCATACAGAGCTGCAGATGCCCAACAGCCTAGAGTGTGCCTGAACCACAGCAGGGGGGGACAGGGTCACATCTATATGTTATCATGCAGAGTTCCCATATGGTGGCACAGACGGGGGGGACCAGGCTGGGCCGCTGCACAGACAAGGGAGGTGAAACGATACCGGAGAGGAACAGTGTGGGTGCTACCCATGTTGAGAGGTTTTGGGAGACGACTAAACAAGAAAACCACAAGTTATTCTCTATAGGATATGCTGCAGTGATGGTGCTCGTTCTTCTACTGTGCTGGGGCTTCAGATGAGTGTTGGAAAGTAATAGGATAACACTTTCAATACAGGAAATAAACACACTAGATGAGCTCAGTTGAAAGCGAAGGGCCCTTATTGATATCACCTGGTAAAATCCAATTTAGTCATGCAGAGGAGGTGCAGCTATAGGAGAGGAGACGGGCTGAAGGGGCATATCGAAGAAAGAAAAAGTGAGAAGTGAGACGTTCCAGGCAAAGAGAAGAAAAGAGAAAAAACTATACAGTATTTGACGGATCCGTACCATGAGCCAGATGGGGTAAGGCACCTTTCTGAGGATATGCGGGGCCTCTGAGGAGACTGATGACACCCCGCTGCACCAGAGCACCGAGTACAGCCAGGGCTCGTTGACAGTGTAGAGGGTGAGGTTGATGTGGCTCTCAGAGAAATCACTGAAACCAATTACACACATTCAAACACATTTTCTTTTAAAATATAATCCAAGTGTTAAGGTGTCAACCTGATAACATGCACATTTGCATATGTGTGTATGTTCCTACCTGATGTCCTGTGTACTGGCCTGGTTGTATCTGAGCAGCAGCCTGCTGATGCCCGACTGATGGAGACTTTGAGGACTCAGTTTCTCCACTGAGGTCTGGATCAGACCAGGTGCCAGCTGTCTCACCTGGGCCCTTTGCTCATCTGGGGTCCACATCACCTACACACAGCACAAAACACAGAACATGCTGTTACACTTGTCTCTATGAAACTTTGTGTCATCAATATTAATGAAGTGACAGGGTCTGAATGCACATGAATAGGAATGGGGAACAATCATTGCCCTTGGACTGTAATAGCAAAATCAATTTATCTAGACATTGTTTATATTAATTGGCATTTAAACCCATCCTATTTGCATGAAATATGTTTAGAATAAACAGCCCGACATCATGCAGTGTTCAGTTCTTATACACCTACCAGGCTCGGAGGAACCCCAGATTGCTGCACAGCTTGCAGTGTATCATTGATCCAGCTGTAGTAGCAGGGATGGTCTGGGGGAGGTCTCCTAAGCCTGAAAACCACTGTGCTGTTATGATAGGAGGCCAGCTTCAAAAGCTGCTCCAGGCTGCACACACTCTGGTTGGCAATCAGAGTCTTCTCATGCTGGGACAGGGTGTGCACCGTCCAAAAGGGGTCATCCTGAAACAGGGGGACATCAGAAATGTGTTTAACACCAGTAATATCACTGGATTTACTGTTTAAAATACAATTACCACAATGCAATGACACTCCCACTGCTAGAAATTCAACTGTGTTTTTGGAAAGCTGTAAAAAAATGTCTATACATTCATAATCCTAATAGGTGCCTTGAATAAAAGCATCCATCCCGGTGTTATGTAGAAGGCTTGGACAACGCCTACATGAAATAAAAATAGTGGAATGTTTTTCCTAATTTCCTTTGCTTTCCCGCTTCAGTGCTCCCTCACTGCTTGTCAAAACACAGAGGAGAGGATGATCAGATGATGCTTATTTAGCTCTTCCATGATGTGCTTCACTTCACTTTTCTGACTAAAAAAATTATCATTTTAATGACAGTTTTATCATACAATCAGAACATATAAGGTGACATGTTTGGGCATAGACAGTGAATTGTCCTAACTATACACAGAAATAATAAGGCTTTTCTTACAATACAATACCCAGGCGCAACGTGCACACATGCAGTGTAAATAGACTGAAGGAGAGAGTGGAGAAAGTAATGCTCCTTCAAACACTGACACAGCAGAAGCAGAACAGCCAAGTGTCTTTGTACAGAAATCTGATCTCAGAAAGTCTGAGCTTCTGAAGAAAATATTTAACAAACACATTTTGAAATGCAAAATGAGAATCGAAGACGTGGATAGAATTTCATTTTACAGAGAGATATTTGCCAGAGTAGTTTTTAAGCAAGTAGACAGATGATAGAGTACAAATACATGACTCAAGTAAACTGTTGAAGGATTAAAGTGGAGCACAGCAAAGAAGCTCAGTGCTGCATCTTGCAGAGAATGTATCTAAAATCTCTTCCTTAGCAACAGAATCAAAAGATAGAGGCAGTTGCAGGTGATGACTAAGTAGGAATACAACAATAGTGTAGGTCAGTTTTCCATTTCTTGTAGACGTTGCACTGTTATATGGACCCATGCAGAGAAAAATAATTGGGTACCAGGACAGGCAGTATTTATACACAATTTTCATGCCTTGTTTGCTGATGTATTTTGAGCCTGTTTGGCCCACTGGTCTGGCACACCAAACAGGTTGAAACAGAAAAAAATATTCTGAAGCACTGGTTGACCCTGATCCACTCTCTCAAACATTAATGGATCTCAGTATTAAGATGAAACCAGAGGACGTCATGAAGGATCAATGAGTGAGAGCACTCATGACTCAGTGGGCTAATGACCTTTATCACACATCACTGCACGTCACGCTGTGAGAAGAGATGAAATGGCTTCAAAATAATCCCTATATTTAGTCCTCATTAGCAACCAAGAGCTACCTTAAGGAACCACTGTCCTGCGTTGAGCTGTTGCAGATCTGTCCAGTTGAAGAATGAGGCTTCATCCATCTGTCTGTCTGGGAAAACCTTCTCTACGTCTGTGGTCCTCCGCAGAGTGCTGTCGTGCATCAGGAAAGGCACTCCATCCACGCTGGTGATCAGAGAGGGGATCAGAGTTTTAAAGATGCAAGTTGGAAAGAAAGAAGAGAGATGGTATAGAGAGAAAAGATGAATAATAGAATGGCGTTCTTATTTCCATCGTTGGTCACATAGAATCCTTCATTCTGATTGGCCAGAGGGTTTTTATTTTATGTCTCTGATGTAGCGACTTCACCACTCACCGCTTCATGGATTATCCCTGACAGACAAGAATACTTTAATTATAGGTACATTAATAATTTCTACTTCAAATTAATGAGGATTAATGTTCATAGTTGGGCAGCAGCCTTCATCTGTATGAACTCCTGAAACCCCACTAACACAGAATCACCCACTATTGTCACTCTCATTTTATAAAAATTCAAAATTAGTGTCTGTTTACAATGAAAAAGGACTCGAAAGTATCACAAAAGGTCACTTTATCTGTAGGTTCTGCTTGAAAACGGGAGCAGAGGAGAGAGCAGAGGAGACAAGAGTTTGGCCCAGTTGTGAGGTTTTTATGCGAAAATGCTGCTGCTCAGTATTTGAATAGCAAATGAGCTCAATTTTTTTTTTAGTTCACATCAGGTTGTTATCCTGATGTAACCATGACAACACTAAAAACTACCCCATTTCTCAATATTTGCTATTCAAATCTTTAGCCAAGACAAAAATCTTTCCCTGTGTGAACATCAGTGTTTGTGAACTGTTAATTCCTAAAATATATTAATTAGGAGAAAAAGAAATACTAAATGGATGCAAAGGAAACAGGAGCAGGAAAATATGTTGGTATATTGTGTGTATGTGTGTGTGTGTGTGTGTGTGTGTGTGTGTGTGTGTGTGTGTGTGTGTGTGTGTGTCTGGTTTGTTGCCGGACTGGAGTCTCACTGTCGCTCTGGCTGTCATCAAGTCTAATTACTCAGCACAGTCAGGAGCTTACCTGTCAGCGGCCTGCACTAATCACACACGCATTCACCTCTCTTAGGACAGTACAGGGAACACTGTCAGCACACACATACACAAACACACAGACACATACACGGCGCCAAGGTGGTTGCTAATACAATAAGAATCTGCAGTTGGTTAAGATACAAGACTGTAGTGATGATAACCGGAAACACACAAACACAAACACACAACCTGCACCAACTCAGAAACACTCCCCACTTAACACAATAACTCATCCTCTATCACTGGACACATGCATGAGTAAACATGTACACCCACTATTAATCATCACCATGGCCGCTACAGCATCCATCCTCCCCAACTCCTCTTTCCTCCTCCAAGTGAGTCTTGCTGGGCTCAGCCTGTCATCTCCCATTGTGTTGGTGATGTCATGCCTCCATCTACTGACTGCTGATACACTGATCTGCTGTTGCATCACTCGAGCCTGTTCAGTGCTAGTGTCCTGTGGCTGTTGCTGTTAATATCCCGATTGTGTGTTGAGTTACCCATTTAGTAGTAATAAAATATAAAATATAAATAATATATAACATATAAATAATATATAATTGCTAGTTTATCTTTTTCCCTTGGTTGGTTATTTGTCATCCAGTGTGAGCTCGCCCTGGTACTGGTATTCAGATGTTTTGGGGAAACAAGTGTTGAAAAGATTAAATAACTCTTCATTTGTTTGGCTATGTCATTCCTTTGTATTGATTGCGCGCGTGCGTGCGTGTGTGTGTGTGTGTGTGTGTGTGTGTGTGTACCTGATAGCAACATCAGCTTCCAACCCTGTGACGTTCATCTGTAGAGCTCGCTGGAAGGACCACAGCGTGTTCTCTGGAGCAAGCTGGAAACACACACACCCTTGAATGTAATCCTGTAACAATGGCTTAATAGGTGACTTTACCGTAGGTCCTACTACTGAGAAAAAACATGACAGACGAGGTTATTTTACATCAAGTAAAAAAATATCCTCATTAATGCGATTTATCACAGACGTGACTCATTTCTCTGAACACAAAGGAATGTTGTAAAATGGGCAGTGCTCTCTTCCATTATTTAACTCTTTAAGTCAAGGTTATGATCAATACCACACCAATAGGTTATGCATCACTTATTCAATCTTCCTGTGAGACGCTGCGAGTAAAGCTGGGAACCACAGGATAGGAATGATGCTATAATCAATACAGCGTCTGACTGGGAAACTGAGCCAAGTCATGTGATTTTTTTTTTTTTTTTTTTTTTTTTTTTTTTTTTTTCCAGTGGGAGTTTCTTACAGCCCCACCGAGCCACTCCTAATTTTAGATTCCTCTGTGAGGATCGATCGCTTTACGCAAATACCACAAAAATGCAGGGTGTGTTTTTGAGCATGTGAGTAACTGTAATGAAAAACAAGAAATTCCTTTTCCTTCGAAGGATTGCACAACACTCAGCAGTTTATTGTGCCAAGTCCGTAAATCCTTCTGCAGGTAACGTTTGGAAGCGATAAAATTAATCCAAGCACATAAATCAAACATAAAAAAATGAAAATGTGCTTTGATATGCATGAGCCATATTAATGTGACCTTCTGACGCATACTTAACCCAGAGGCTCTTGTACACACTGTAGTGGAGTCTAAAATCTGATCTGTGAGCGAGATGCTGTAGCTGAAAAGGTGAAGGGACCAGAAACAATTCTCTTTCACATCAAGCTGCAAATGTAACAGTTGTCTGTGCATGTCTTTGTGTTTGCCAGGCAGAGAATATATCCCTGCCATACATGAGGCAGCGAGAGCTCCAGGCTCTGACTGCGCAATGTTTGTGGACTATTTTCAGTTGCGGGACCACAAGGTCATTAATAGACTAGAATAGCCCTGGGAAGAGCAGGAGAAGAGAAATGAATGAAAAACAAGGTGGACAAATTTTCCTCTCCCTTCTCCAAAAAAGAATCGAGTGGTCTTTGACACTCTGGTTTATGGTTAAATTGTCTGTGAAGCAAATATCAGGTAGCTCAAAATGTACGGCAATGTAAAAGCAAAAGTCGCCCGTTTTATTTCCCCACATTCTGATTCAATGATAGAGGTCAGCTGACTTACCATGGGGGCTCCCTGGTGACCAATAACATCAGGACGTGGTTTGAGGCTAGTGGGCTCCATGATGCAGGGGGAGGTGATGTAGAGGGGCATCACATAGAGTCCCAGTAACACACTGAGATACAGCAGCACGACCACCACCTGGAACACTGGGACAAAACAGATGATTTCTTTTGTTGTGTCTGATATGAAGATATGATTATAGATTTGGGGGGGGGGGGGGGACTCGCTGTCCAAAATCTGCCTAGTGGCACCTTTGATGCTCACTAATTAACATGTCATAACTCGTTTGTTTTCAGGGAGTTATGTACCAGATTTTGTTACTCTCAACAAGAAAGCAAATAAGCGCATTTCCCAAATTGTCAAACCATTCCTTTAAATGTTACAAATAATACACATCCAAATTTGAAATTGCATACAATTTGGGATGGGATGTGCTTTTGGCAAATAATTGCCTTGGTCAAGTTTATTTCTATGCCAAGCTCCCTTAGTAAACATCTTCAGCATGGACATAAATAAGCTAATTAAAGCCACAGCACTGACCGTCATGGGAAAACATTTTGATTTGTAACCAAGAGAACATTTATGTGACATCTAGGACTCTCGTTCAGTTTTCAAAGAGAAGTGTGACGGAAGTAGCTGCTGTGAATGTGGGTGATGTTTCCCCTGCATACACCTCAGTTTAAGTGAGCGATGAAGGCTGTAAATGTGGACACAAACACACACACTCATGGGGGAATGTATTTGTTTCAAGGTCACCTGAGTAGACAACTCTTGTTATGCACATGAGATTCACAGCCCCCCCCCCCCCTACTGTCTCTCCCAGTAGAAGGTAGAAACTGTCATGTCCAAAAGACAGTTATATAACTCATTGGAGGGTTAACAATGTACAGGACTGACATGACATTTACAATAAATACTACTGATATATGGCTATAATTTCTCCAGTGGACAGTAAATGGCATATAAATGACACCAACTATTCACACCTGTTCTTTTCTACAGACACCATTAGTGGTGAGAGTTAAAACACACACACAGTGCTGCTAATCTCAAGAAAGAGACCCATACTTGAGGAGAAAACAATCCAAGGTGTCCTGGCTGGAAAACATCACATGAGCCCGTAGGAATGTTCGTTATCTCCGACACCCTGGGTGGAGGTCCTGGCCTCTGTCTACATAGTGTTAATCATTCACCACTCTTCCTGTAACTCTGTGTGTGTGTGTGAGACAGACTGTTACATCAGGTAACAGTAACTCGTATTCTGTGTTACAAACTTAAACGTACTTGTTTTTTCTGCACGGGCGACCTGTCCAGCCACAATCCACGACAGTGCTGTGACCGCAGCAAGAGCCCCGATATGAAGGAACGGACCTGTAGCCTGGGCAGTGATGTGACACGGTGGAGAGGATGAAGGCAAGAGATGAAAAAAAGAAAGAAGATATAGAAGACAAAGGGGAAAGAGAGAGAGAGAAGGGAGGGAGAATCAGGGTTAAAGAGAGATGACAAAGAGAAACAAAGATAAAGACGACAGACAGGCATGGAATTACAGACATTATCTAGGGTTAAGACACTGGTAGCACTATTCAGGGATAATAGCTATCATTTGCAGAGGCATTCAATTTTAATTGCACTTTAGCAGACTTCAAATCACACATTCCTGGTGGTGCAATAATCTCACAGGGACACACTAATTATGCACTTCTCACAACTCCTTGCATATTGTTTAGCTGCTAATTTTTACCAGGATAAATGCAGACTGAGTGTGGTGTCACTACAGTGTATGAGGTGTATTACACTTTGTTCTATATGGAAATGAAAAGAGGTACTCAGAGTTTTTAAACAGTCGGTCCTGGATGCAAAAGTGGTCGCAGCTCATTTATTTTATCCAGTGCTCACAAACCAAGTGTATGTTGTTATGTAGAAATAACAGTCTGCTTCCATTCCATGTGTCACAAGACTCAGTTTTGTACTAAAACTTGTCATTAAGAGTGATGTCAGAGCCCCCTTGGTAGCTGAACAGAACATGCCACATAACCACAACATCCATGGTTTGCTTCCTGCCTGGGGCTTTTGCTGCATGTCAGACCCCTGTCTCTCCTTCCCTTTGTTTTCTGTCTGTCTCTTGACTATCAAATTATTTTAAATTTTAAATATTAATCTTAAAAAATAAATGATGTCAAGCCATCAAAAACAGCTTTGAAGCTTTCCTGTGTTCAAGTCTGCTGACCTGCAGGGAGATAGGGATGACATCCCACTCTTGTCCCCATGTTTGATTGACAGATATCACCCCAATGATGGTGGTGAGCAGAGCAGCAGTCACTCCTATCTGTGTGGACAGAGAGAGAAAGATGCAGAAAATCAGAGAGGCTGTCACTTTGGATACATACATACACGCACGCACACATAAACACACACACCACAGAGTAACCCTGAATAGCTCCCAGCCCTTTCACACCTCAAGCAGTGTTTGGTCCGTGTGTTTGGTTTGCTGATCGTATTCTCAAGCAGGTCATTTACTGGGCTTTCACAAGCCTCCTGGGACAACATGATCCCAACTGTGAGTTCAGGACAAGTTCAGCTGATTGGCTATGAATGGACACAGACGCAAGCACTAAGCAAACAGGTAAGTGTAAATACACAACTGCCAACACACATACACACACCAGGAGAAAAAAAAAAAGATAGATATAAAAAACCTCACCCACCTCTTTCTACCTTCCAAGTTTTCACCACCCACACACACTCACACAAACACAGTCACTCACTTGGTCTCACATTTGGCACCTTACCTTATGGAGCCAGTGTAAATTTAATTGTTGCCCAAGCGCAATGTGGCAAAGCGCCAAAACCTGAAAAAAAAGAGGAAAAAAACAAACAAACAAGAGACATGCAAATAAGAGTCCAACTTTCAAAAACAAGTCTGCTGCCTCACAGATCTTAACTTGCTCAGCTTCAACATGTGACTACTTTTTTCTTGACATATACACAAATAAAAAGCTGCCTGAACAAGAGCACAACATGTTTAGCACGTCCTTAGTGAATATTTGACGTGGGACTGACCATTAAAAATGCAATATAGGTGAAGCCAGCAGCGGTGGTGGCCAGGATGGGAACAGTGCCATCGCTCCACACCCCAGAGCGGTTGTAGAGGAACCTGCCGGAACAAGAGAGGGAGTGGTGTTGGTGTTTTTCAACATTTGAGAGCTCACCTGCATTTTATCATCACTGATATGACGGCTCGGCAGAACTGAATTTATGTGTGTAGGTTTTTGTATTACCTTTTAAAATAATAATCTGTCATTTTGAATTCCTTTCAAACAAAACTGTAAATGCCTTACAAGTTTTACTTAATTTTTTATAATGGATGACATTTCATTACAGTAACAGTAACAGCCTGCAAAAGTCTTATTTGCAAACTTCCTTTCACAACTTTACAGCATTATCAGTTTGCAATGGATCTGCAAGACGGGTACAGTTAAAAAACTAGGACATATATTGTACAAAATAAAAGCCAACTGGTGCTACAAAGGCCTTTGACTTACAGGCAGACACTCATCAAGTATCCTTGAGCTTAATGCTTTATTCTTGCAATAAAACTAAAACGGACACAACAAACACAGCAGCCCAGGTGACAGCAGACACTATTGTTGGGTTATAGGGAGAACTCAGACCAAAGAGATTATGTGATTGTTATTATAAATGGATGGGTGGCAAATTATTGACAGCTGGTTTCTGTCTTGTGGAGGAGCTGCATTGTGGGAGACAGACGGTAAAAGTAACAATAAGAGTATTCAGCACTTGTTACTTGTTTTGTTATGAAAAGGTTGACAACTGCAGAGCAAAGTGTATAAGTGTGCGTGTCTGTGTGTGTGTGTGTGTGTGTGTGTGTGTGTGTGTGTGTGTGTGTGTGTGTGTGTGGGGTGTTTGACATGGCAGCAAGGGCCTATAGCACTAATTACATTCAAAGCCTTATCAGTGATTCCAGTGGCACAGAGCCACAGCAGGGTCACTTAGCGCTGATGCTCCTAGCCCTTTGTGAATACATTTATACTGCAGATGGACTGGGACACTCCCTGCTGCTAAATCACTAGAACACACAAGGGCAGGATCATCTCTCTGATTATCTGTGGGACCCACATAAAAAACAGGAAATTTGTCCACTTCCTATTAAAAAGGAATGGCAAATGTCTGCCCACCAAAACTGACATCCAGAGATAAAAAAGAAAACACAATAGTGAGATTGCTGATAAAACTGGACTGGGGTGGCTGTTTGGGGAAAAGAAAAAAAAAAAAGGAATGGAGAATATACACACAGCAAAAGATGTGAGGCAAAAGGCAATTTAAAAAAGGTGAAATGTAGGGGAAATGAGAAGTGGGATATAACAGAAAAAACTACAGTGGGAAAGGGATGTGACAGGAGGTAATGGAAGGCAATGGATGATAATAAAAGGAAAAGGTGACATTGTAGAGGTCCTTGAGAGCAGGAGGAGAGGGGGAGGGGAGAGACAGTTCACAAGAAAGACCAGTGTGTTGTATGTGACATTATGGGACACAGCAGTAACCATTTTGTACTATAGCACTTACAAAAACACATATTGCTTTATGGAAAATCGTATGTGGCATTTTGAAAACAGATTAATCTTACTTGTGGTACCTTACAGTATAATGTTTTCAGTCACACAAATTAGTTTTTACACCAATGTGGCACAGGGGCTGAGTGATGTACAGTACAGGAAATGTTTGGCAAGCTATCGCTCTGTTATATAATGGTGTAATCTGTGGAGGGCTGGGCAGTCTCTACTCAGACACAGATTAAGCAGATGATTTAGGAAATCAACAAGCCGACAAGCACGGATAGAATCTATTTACAGCCAAAACAATATGGTGACAGGCATCTAGCCCAAAGTTTTGACATGACAACACGCACAGTCAGTTTGGATGTGTACTCACCAGTTGAATTCGTTGTAGTCATTATGAGCCTCCCACCAGAAGTAGAACCAGACCAGCAGCAGACAGAAGGTAAAAAGGAGGATGAGGGACCACAGCAGCTCCCACTGCAAACACACAGATATATACAAACACAATCGATTATTTATGTGTCTCCACTATATTTAATTGAGAGAGAAACAAGACTTAAGCTCATTAGATAATGATAATACTCAAAGTATATCCTTTGAGTTAAAAGTTTCCTGAATGGGAAAGTGTGTCCAAACCTTTGACCGGTACTGTACATACTATTATTTTTTATTCAAAACCCTCCCACACACGTACAGTGTAAACTTATTGCACTGACAAGCACAACTTCATCTTTTCAGAGACCAGCAGAGTTCATTACAAGTAAACTTTCTACAAACTTATCTACTTTGGTCACATGGTGCCAACCTGGCTGCTGACCTTTGCAGAGAGTATTCCCTCATACACTTTGCTCATTATCAAGGAATTACTTTTAATAACTTCACACGTAAGCTGACTAATTACTGTCCTCGTCTGTCATGCACTCTTGTACCCTGGCAAATATTAAACTGGCTACATCTTCAGAAATGGACAGACAGAAACACACACCGAGGCCGTGCTCGAGAAGGTATGTGCGTAATGACAGACATTTCTATCTTCTTCAGTGCACTTTAAATCCATCTACACATTTGACCCAGACAAGAACCTTTCGAGCTTTTTGGTGAAGCACAGAAAAGTGCTCATTATTTAAAGACGACTCAGTGCACTCAAGAGAACCTGAGCAGCAGCCGTGCTGGTGACAACCCTTTAGTTACCATGTACACATACAATGTTAACAGAATAACATCTCTTGGTTAAAGAGCAGGATTTTACCAGCTGTGAACACATGAAGTGAACAGGTATGAAAAGATAACACACATATCTTGATAACAATGTTAGATAAAAGGAGTATTCAGGCTTGCTCAGAAAACCTCATCTTTAGACAATGTTATACAGTAGGTCAACTGTAATAGTGTCGTCATTACAGAGGTCAAATGTTTAGCATGTATCTATGAAGGCCAAAAACATTTGGCAAAATATGTGCATACATTTGCATAAACAGAAATGGCGTATTTTCATTATATCAATATAGTGTTTAGCTCAAAAATCTTTTGTCAGTTATCCTATTAATTGATCAGCATTTTGATAATTGATGAATCAAAGTAGAAATATCTAACAATTACTGGTCCCAGCTCCTCAAATGTGAGGATTTGCTTTGTATGTTCTAAATGTGCAAATTGAATATCTTTGGACTGGTGGTCACTTTTTTTTTTTTTAAACGAGAAAAAACAATAGATTAATCCATATTTGTTAACTGCTGCCTAATTATGTCAAATCACCTATATGTGTGTGCATTATCTACACCGTAGTGTCGCGGTAAAGACTCAGTTAAACAGTCACCTTGAATGCACCATTGTTGTGTGTGTGTGCCAAGGATCAGATTATTATCACCTGGACCTGCTGATGCGACACACAAGTGAGACAGCCTGCCTGACCTGTTTATATCTGGCCTCATTCTCACTTTGTTTTGTTGACTAAATACAAAAGTTTTTCAAATGTTTAATATGGACTTAATGTTTTCAAATCATAAATAAAGTCCACTATCCGAAGCTCGTTTTAAGAGCTTTCCCACGCCTCACAATTCAGACGTGGATCAGACTAATTGTGGGAAATCATGATGTTATAAAGATGCATCATCTAATTTATGGGCATGGTTTTATGGCATGACTGATCAGTTGTTGATTCAATACTCTCTCATATTTGGATATGGCATTTAAAGTACATTTCAGAAGTGTACGAAAAAAACTTCATTATGTAAGAAGAGTAATATGGGCACCATCCAAATAATAACAGGCTGCTAATGGTGTGTCTTTACAACAAGGAACAAGGAAATGACTGAGGACAAATGAAGGAGGACAACAAATCAATCCCAGTAGCAGAAAGGTTGCCAGGGTCTCTGTGACAGGCAGCTCTGCTCATTGATGACAGAGAACCGACCCTGGTTCCCATGGTCCGTAATGACTACCTGGAAACACCTGGGAAATCCGACCTTGCTCCTGAGAGGTGACATTGTTCAACCCCCCCCCATTCCCTCACTCCTCCACCCCCTCCTCCCCCCTGGATTATGATGGATGCGACCTGATAGTCCCCTGAGAGAACTGTGATGGTGCGGTGAAATTGTTGTTGTGGTTAATTTGATCATCTAATAAACTGTCTCATATGTCATTTCAGAGATCTAATTCTACAGATGGAATTTTATTATTCATCATTAACTTACACAACTATAGTGGCCTGAATATGACAATAAGGCAACTGTTATCGATGGATGAATCTAAATCTGTTTGTAGGAGAGAAAACCTTGTGTTTCAACCACAATATAGTACGTACAGTACAGTGTATTAGTACAGCTCTCTGGTCTTGTGGTGTGGATATTTTGGATGGTTTATTTAACTTACTAAAGGTTCCGGCTTTTAGTTTTAATGTATCAAAATCCGAGATTAAAAAAAAAAGCTCAAAAGAAAACCTGACATTTCTCAGTTACTGATGATTTAAACACCCCGTTGGGCCTGATGTTCTCTCTTCCTGTTTCCCAGCCAACTCAGCAGCAGAGCTTGTCTAGCCTGACATGACTTGGCCTGCCCTGGTGATACCACATTAACATTCTGCATGGCTGGCATTTTATTTGGGCGCAACACCCCATGGCACAGACTGATAGTGCGGCAACAGGAATCTATCAGAAAATCACAACCTCTGACAATTAGACTGTTGCTGAAGTGCAGTGTGTGCTAACGGTCATCCATGCTTTGTTCTGATAATTACTCTGACTTGTGTTACGCTGTTCACCCCTTGGAGAAATCATAGAAGACAAAGAGGACAAAGCTCTCCTTGGGAAAATTCAGAGCTATTGAATTAGCTTTAATTCAAATCAAATTATGTAGATGAAGTGTAATTAAAAATATTAGAATGACTTTTCAAAATCATCAATGACCCTTTTTGTAGCTGTTCTGAGAAACGCAGTTTAAACAGCTACAATAGTCAATATTAAAGGTATTTAAAAAATAGCATACTAATTTGCTTCCTAACCTGTAAATTTGGAAAAGGATGGAAATCACAGACTTAGTCTTATAGAACACACTTCTCTGCTGAAAATAAAGTAGTAAATGGATCAAGGCAAATGTCATGTAAACACTCATTAAAACACAAAAAAAGGAAAATCCATAAAATCCTTCATTTACACTTTGCCTGTTTGCATCAGGAATTTATGTACGAATGATTTACAGCACTTTCCAGTTACTATAAAGTATATATCGTTGCTGACTCACCACTGCGTCAGAGGAAAGTGCGTCAGTGATTGAACATTCTTGGAAAACAAGAAGGGGAAAGAAGCAGAAAAAGTTGGCCCTTTTTCAGAAATGGGTATTGAGCCACTTTAATAGTAAACTAACTTTACAGGAGCTGTGGACCACCATAGCACAGGACAGAAGAGCAACACTGCAATAACAGTCAACACCTTACCTTTCTGTTTCCCTTAGTGGCTTTCCGCTTGATTTTTCTTTCTATTTATTTGTCTCGACTTTCAATGGCTCACAGCAGGTCTGGTACAGTGGATTACAACAGAAACAGCCAATAACATATTTATTAGATATGGTCATTGGATTGTTTTTATCCGTCTAAAATAATAATCTTGTAAAGTTTAGTTTAAAATGTCTGACTTAATTCTCGGAGACCTTTTTGATACATCGCTGATCTTCTTGTTGAGCTGACACCATCAAGCTATCTGCAGCCCTGATGGTCATTTATCATAAGCATAGTAAATATCCTTGTCTTGTGTCTGGTGAAGGTCATTTGGGGTGTTATGGGGTGAAGTTTACTATACCAATTTACTGTAGAAGGTTAGTGAACAGAGATATACTGTATGCTAAAGTGACACTTTTATGCAGATTTGCTGGCGTTTGTTTCTGTGTGGTTCTTTGGAACAGCCACCATCAAACCAGGAAAATGAGCCATGCACAGAACATGGTCAAATTAAAGGTCACAGTAGCTTTAAGCATCACTCCATAATGTTGATTTTATAAAAGGGTAAAGAGGTTTTCTGCCATTCATTTGCCCTGTTTTTCCTATGTGCACAACTCCTATTGATAATGCCAGCATGACTGAACGATCCGTGTGCTCTCTCTTTTCCCTCCATGAATGCCTCAATATGTCAAACAGGATCTAGGCAACAATTAAAGTGTCGTATCCACAAAAGGGTTATTACTCATGCTCAGCTGCTGCTCTTCTGCACAGTACATGCATGCATGGGCATGCTCGCTTACTTAGATTCACATAAGAAATGTAATACTATTTAAACAAAGCATATGGCTTTGTAATGTCATGTAATACTATCTATTCTGATTTGCATCCGATTTGCAAGTCAAACTGGAGCCATTATGGAACCAGGATGTAATGTTCTTGAAAAGCTATTAAAAATAAATAAATAAATACACACATACATACATACATTCACACACCAAAGACAGTCATTCTGCAGATTCACAAGTTAAGTTGTGTATCACTGTGTATACATTAAATAAATTATGAATAAATTATAAATACATTTTCTTCAAGCTATCAAACCTACAAATACAGCTACAACACACAAGCCTTCTGTGCTCAATTCTGACCCCCTTAACAGCAACGCACAGGGAAAGAAAACAGCCTGACAGCCTATAAATCATACAGGCAGGCATATGGATTACTAGTATAATAATAACTGCACACATTTCTAACACAGCATTCTTTTGTAGAACTACAGCATAAACTCCAATGTAATGTCAAGCTGTCCTTGTATCATGTACAGTATGCCACCGTGTGCAGTGAAAGTTGGCAGCACTTGTCTACAACAATATAACAAGGACAATTTCACAACACGTTGTGTGCTCAGATGATTATGTGTCTCTGGCTGTGATAAAACTCTGGGAATTGTAGTTTTTGTGGGTTACAGTACTGACAAATAAGTCATCAGAAGACAAATACAGACTACTACTACAACACCTCTACTGTACTGACAAACACTAAGAGATGCTGAAAATGTCTGTAGAAGCATAATAAATAAGCTTGGAGAACATGTAAATACAACCCATTTATTATTATTTACTAGTGTGTTATCTATTCACATTTTCCAGCTATACTAGTATGTTTTGACAGCTAATATTAAGGTTTCCTCTACCAAAATACACACACTCAACATTCAGCATATACACATCCTAAATTGCATTTATTAGATGATTTCTGGTCAGATCAACAACTATATAGTTAACACACAATTAAATTATGTATTCAATTAGGCATGGCAGCTTGGCTCAGTATGCTGTCATCTAACATGCCAACGCTGTGCACAGAAAATATGGTGTGGGAGGGTCCTGAATGAACTTGTTGTCAAAGATGAATATAGTCAGATACAAACCAACACAAACATGTTGCTTTGTGTGAATGAACTTGTAAGCTAATGTAAATGTGGGAGAGGAAGCAGAAAACAAGGCAAAGCTGCTATAGCTACTAATTCATGCCTCTCTCTCTCTCTCTCTCTCTCTCTCTCTCTCTGCCTCTATCTTCACTAGACTTAACACCTCGGTCCCTTGTCACATTCCTGAGCATATCCCGATAAGTCCCTGGCATTTCACACTGGGTGTGCACTGCTTTATATTGCGGCTATACCACCAGAGAAATGCACCAGATGTAAAAGTGTCTGCAAAAATACACAGGAGGTCCTGAAAAATGAAAAATATAACAAACAATACTGAACTGAACCTCCTTTTTACTCCATATTTTTAGACATATTCCCCCACTATGCTAAAATGAATAGATACATATAATACTGTCAATGTATTGACACCTTGTTCATTTTCTAACATTTAACTTCAAAACATCATCAGGAAATCATGCTACATGCATCACAAAGCTCAACAGCCACATATGAAGTACCTTGGGGCTTTTGTAATCACAGCAGATAAAATAAATACGTCAATCAGTGACCATCTTAGTCAGCGCTTAGGTGTTAACAACTGGCTGATTTTAGATTCAACATAGTTTGTGAAGTTGACAACCTGCTGTGTACTGAGAATATAGGGAAGGTACAAATAAATCCTTCATCTTTCAAGGCCTCTGTTTCTCTCTCTGGAACATGCGAGTGTTTACTGCTTGACATCAGCAGACCACAATCTCTACTGTCAAAAAGACAAGATCAATCACTAATCATTAGTAACCGTTTCATATTATTGTCAGAGAAGCACAAGGCTAAAACTAATGATTATTTTCTTTATCTATTAATCTGCTGATTATTTTCTTGATTAATCTATTAACAGTTTTGTCTACAAAACGTCAGAATATAGTAAAAGAAAAAAACCTGATCATAATTTTCTAAAGCCCATGTTGACGTCTTTAAATCCTGTTTTGTCTGAGCCTCTAACCAACACTTCAGTTCACCATCGCATAAGACAAAGACAATAAACTGATTAACTGATTAACGAAAAGTTGCTGCTTACTTTGCTGTTGATTGACTAATCAATTAATCAACTAATTCTTTCAGCTCTAGTGAGGTACACAACATACAGGAGTGTGATGAAAAATCAAGGGTGTTATGGACGCCTGATTTTTTGAAGCGTTTTTTAATTTACACCACATCGTTAAAATTAAAGTAATTAAATAAACTGGATAAACTATCAAAGTAACAAATAAAAGTGTGGTTTTACTGTACATATTAAGTCTGGCTAATTAAACCACATCAACAAATATCACAGAACAGTAAAAATATACTGTAGGTTTGCAGAAACAGATGAATGGTTTTAATTTCCAGCCTTAATGATTTTTATTTATTTTTTTTGTTCTTTTGTGTAAAGGGACTGGGGATTAGTACAAATCATTACTGGGTACACAAACTAATCTAGATGTTTTCAATTAGAAACACAAATCAAACAATAATCACACAGAGAGCAATGATCCACCTACATGAGGGATGCAGTTACTCTGCTCCAACCAGAGAGCTGACAGTGAACATAGCCATCAAGTTTATTCTAGCTGTTAACATCACAACTAAGCAAAACACTGTTACTTAACTTTTAACTTAAAATCACAGACTACATCGTGTTCAAGGAAATGAATGAAAACAGGGAGAATACGTCTTCATTCACCAAATTATTTTAGCTTGACCATGCCTGACAGTCTTTTTTCCCCAGCATACTGTGACAGTTTTACTACATCAGAACGACTCACTCATTAAAAATCTATGACTGATTCACAAACACATCTTGACTCATGGCTTCTGACAGTGAATATTTACTGTGATGATGAACTGTCATTGTCAGGGTGGAGAGAGTGGGAAACTGCGTTGAACACAGAGAGAACAAGGTTTTTCCCATGTATTTCAGGAACAAACCCTATTGTAAATATCTACCCATCCATCCATTATCTAGGGGCTAACATATAGAGACAAACAAGCATTCACACTCTCATTCACACCTATGAACACTCTTTAAAGTTGCCAGTTTACCTATTATGCATGTTTCTGGAGTGTGGAAGGAAGCCGGTGTAGCCGGAGAGAACCCACGCAGGCACAAGGAGAACATGCAAACTCCTATTGTAAATATGTTGTGGATATATGATTTATGGTTTTATTAAGCGCATAAATCTAAATACCGAGCTTCAGTTAAAAAGAGAGGACTTTTATTGAAAGAATATAATCCAATCTCTTTTCTTTTTTGACACTTTGACACAAACTGATACAACAGGGAGTCGTCCCACCCTGTTACTTGCTACGCCAAAATCCCTATGATTACTGTGACCATTTTCTACATTAAACACATCACTAACCATCACACCCTCATCACTGAATCACCTCACATCTGATATATTGAAGCTCATGACCTTTCAGTCTGACAGCTAGTGGGAAAATGAGAGGACAAGTATGTGATCAGACACACAAAATGCTGGAAAATCTTTATGTCCATTAGAAATTAATACAAGTCGTTGGTCAAAAAAAAACTTAAAATCATAAAAAGATTTTTTTTTTTTTTTTTAAATAAAATATCAAATTTCAGGGGATAGAGGAGGGAGTCATTTAACAAGAACATATCTTCAAATTTTGAATACTGCTCATTTGATTTCATATTCTCCTGCCGTTTAAACTGCTGCTACACAACGTCAATGAAACGACAATACAGCACTTTGTGGAGTCACCACCACCCCTGCTACCAAGTAAGTGTAACTGCTGGTTCTAAGTAACGACGTTGTCTGTCTTGTCCAATACTTCACAGTCCAGAGCAAATGAAGACCCAAAGATCACTGACAAATGATGCCAGAGCAGCTTTGTTTCTATTTTTGAGGCCTTTGTGTGACCGAATGGTAATGAGTGGCTAAATGGAAATACTTTCAATTATTACTGAGAGGCCAGATCGGCTTGCACTGCATGACGTGGGCTGTCTTCCTACAAAGCACCTTGAACAGACAGAAGCAGCTTCACTGAGACAGCCAGTCAGCCTGAACAGCTCATTACAGTGAACAAAGATGAAAAAGGAGAGAAACGGCACGATCTGCTTGTGGATTATGAATGAGTCTACAATTGTTTCAACATGAGATTCTCAGTTCTCACGCTTCTGTGATTCGCTCAGGTCCAGTTACATGTAGCCGATACCTGCCCTTGATTGGTCACAGTTTGTTTACTGGGTTTGTTAAAGATGCAGTCTTATATAACATCACCTTGACCTGTGCTGGGTAGCATTCCCAATGGAAATGACAGCTATCTGCTTCTAGCAAATAAAAACAGACAAATAAAATCGGATTACACATCTCTACTGACGGCGCCAGGACAAAGCCGCACTCTTAGTGGTGACTCAATCTGTTTTCAGTTCTCTCCCCTCATGATGTGAACAAGTTAAAAGAATGTTGAGGGGGGAAATATATTGAATCAACTGCAGCCTGCAGAGGGTATGTGCCAGAATGTGAGCCTCTTACACTTGGATCAAGACAAGTGCTGTCCAGCAGCACACGGTCAAAACAAAGGATGAGCACCGTTAACAAATGATGCTGACTCTGCACTATCCTGTCAGTTGGCCTGAAAGACAACCACTTGCAACAGGAAACAGAGCTACAAGGTGTCCAGTTTCCTGCAAACAAGGGGGAGGGGGGGATCAATATCTCTTTATTTAGTTCTGCTTTGCTTTTATATATGATCCAAGTGCTACCAATGATAATTCCCCTTACCTGCCTGTGTTCTGTTTAAACGTCTCATGTAAGGTTCATGTACCCTATATATTTTCTTTGGTACATCCATGCGTGTTCTGAGTGACATGAGTCTATTGTGTGTGTGTCCAAGGTTTCTGCTTGTCTACAGAATGGTATGTGGGCATAAATAAATCATCCAACCTTGTGTCTGTGCGCAAGTCTGACACACATCGTTATACGCTGTGTGTCTGACTTTGTTGCAGCAACATAACTTGTGTGTCCCTCCTAACTACAGAACAGAAGAGATTAAGGGAAAGGTCAGGACACATGGCTCATCCTGTGTAGGCTGTGATACTTAACCTGGCATGTGCCTAATACTAGAAAACATGCACTGCAATATTCTTTGGTTGGGGGTTGCATTTGACGGTTCTGGTTACACACTTCAGCTGAATTTTTGTAGCTACAAAAAGTGTTAAAATGATAAAACATTCAATAAAAAGCTGCATAATTTAAATACATAAAATATTTTAGATGCCAAATATGCAACTCTCATAACCTTTCATTATCTTGAAGTCTTCTCAGACAACAATAAATGTGACCCCTATACAGAACACAACAAACAACTTCCAGGCTCTATACTAAATATACTAATACACAGACACACACATACACAAACACACACAAATAAATAAATACTGACTATTTTAAACTAATTTAAAATTATTCCAGACTAGAAACAGTGGAGTATTTGTGATGTTATTTTGGAATGAGCCTCTAGGTGGAAAAGCTCAAGGTTACTGAATGGCGGATAGGCCAGCAAGGTCATATTTGGTCAAAGATAATTGTACTTTGTAAATCAATGTTGAAAGACAAACATCAGTGTAGGGTATTTAGAGACCATGATGTGTAAGAGCACACTGCTGTGGATGCCAAACACAGACCGTAGACTACAGCTTTCAATGGGTTTTATGTTTTTTTCCCCCTTAGTAATAGATTCAGGAAGAGTACTGTGTATCACTTCCCACACAGCCATGTTGTTATTCAGAGCTGTGAAAAGACTCACAATAATGTAACAGCTACAGTAATATCTTCTAAATTGAGCAGCTGAAAATCAAGAAGTGTAATGTGATGATTTTCTTTGGGATGTGGGGTCATTGGAACATACAAACCAGACAAGGAAAACTAAAATCTCTGTTAAAAATGAATAGCAATAGCTCTCTCAGAACAGCTGTGCAGTTATCGTGCCAACCTGATATGAGCACATGTGCACATATGAGTGTGTACATCTTATAATTATCTCATGAGATAATCAATGACAGCAAGGGGAGTCTCAACTGCTTCCTACTCTTTCTACATATCACACATCTCAAACCCTGAAAAGGGTTTTCACCACAGAGAAAAGGTTATCTACAATCTCCCAAATGACAAAGTTGAATTAATCTGTAAGATGTGGAGGATTTAGACATATGATGCTGCAAGGTCAGTCAAATGTCATTCTTTGGTGCATCAACAGATCAGCTGCTGAAGGCACACATGACTGACATGTATTCTCTAGTGACCATCCAACACATATACTCTATTTTTCACTCTGTGCAATATGTGATACTATATCAGACTACACAGCATATTCTGCCAACAGCCATATGGGTTTGTTTTTTTTTTTAAAAACACTGACAGCCAGATGTAGTGCAATTCTGATTGGTTTACTTCATCCACAAGAAAAGGTTTTCTAAGCCTCTCACCTTGGTGGTGTCATCATGGGAACGTTGATAGCGTTTCCAGCGGCAACCATAGATCCCAGTGATACATGACAAACACAGCTGGCGCTCATAGACCTGGAGGGGTTGGTGTTTCACCATGCTCCTTCAGTCAGTCCTGGTCCTGCCTCCAGAGCTCTAACATCCCACTGACTAGAAAGGATCCTGTAAGAAGATTAAAAAAAGGTTAATGTTGAAGCAAACAACATAGTCTCAAGTGTTTGGGACTACAAAGAACACATTGGGCAATCCATGGAACAATAGTTACTGGAGTAACATGTCCGGCACTTTGATAGAAAACACACACTGGCTGGAGAAGCACCATTCTTTTGAAGCAAAGCCAGGCCTCAAATTAAGACCTTGTTTCCCAGCTCTCGTTTCCAATGACAACTGAGGCTGCTAGGAGCTTTCATCAATATGATCAAGGTTAAATAAAAAAAAACAAACAAAAAAACAAAAAAACAAAAACAAAAACAGAACAGAACAGAACAGAAAATTTCAGTGATCATGAATATATCACACAGTCACTACATATCTGGACCAAAAGGCAGCGAATAGGCGTCATCCCTCCCTTTCATGCCAGGCCAGAAAAAGAAAAGGCCAACAGGTGTAACAAGGATGTTATGCAACAGTGACATTTTATCAAAACCCTTTAACTTACAGTATTACAAAAAATAAAATAAATGAAAATCGGTGCATGCTGTTTTGTACAGGTTTGAAGGGCAAAGTGGCAACTGAAACTGCAAGCAAAACAACAATCCCGCTGTGAGGCAGTGAAGCCAAATGTGCACAGGGCCTTCTCGCCTGCCTTTTCTAGATCCCTCTAAAACTAGAGGGTCTTTTCATCATTTAATGCTTCATCTGAACTTAAGGCTGGTGAGGGTCCGTATCAGGGAGAGAACCTACTCTGGTGCCTGATCCAGCTTCACTACTCCCTCTCAGTGTGGAGGAGCAGCAGAACACTGTGATACTTTTGAAAAAGCCCACAACTCATTTCCTTCATGACTAACGCTGTTGTAGTGACCGCAGTGAGAAGTACCAGGCTGTGTTAGCTGTGAATATTCAGAGTTAAATCTCAGTCTTCCCATTGAGCTGCTGCTGACTCAGCACTGAGACTCTGCAATCAGCTATAATAACAATAATGATATTACAACAGTGCTGACTGTTATCACAAGTTTACCTCACTCTCCGGGGACATGATGGAGCCTGTTGAGCTGTTGCTGCAGTTGCAAAACAAACACCTCAGTTCAATCTGGGGTTGAAAGTGCATCTTGGTGTTATCAAAGCATAAACTATGCATGATTAATGGCATCTCTCTTCTGATGAGAGTCAAACAAACACAATTAAGAGTGTATACACACAAACACGTCTCCCTGGAGCCTTTCAACTGGAGATATTCCTCTTTACTTGCAGTTTGTGAAGCACAGCTAGCATAAGCACAGCTAGCATATGGCTCAAGTCTCATCTGATGTTTCAGAGCTGTTCTGCATGCTAACGATACTCTCCTGCTGTAATCAGTCTGTCTCAAGCGCTGGGCAGCTGCTCATTAGCATCTGCAGCAATGGCCATGTTTCCTGTTATTAGTAGAACTGCTCTGAGGAGGGCGGGCCTGACCCGAGGGTATAATGAACCTGGCCCACCCCAGCAGGACTACAGGGGTCTTTGACAGGCAATGTGCAGTGCTGCTCTGTGCCTCAAAATGAAAAGAGTTAAGAAGAACACTAGCTCAAAAATCTAAACTCTTAAATGACCACAAAAAAACTTCCTCAAAACTTTCAAATATACTCAAAAATTGCCGAATTCAAAGCTCCATTTTAAGTTACAAAGCGTACTTACTATACTGTACTGTGAGGGGGCAATGAGAATCAAAGCCCTGGTGCTAACATGGTTGCTCCAGCGCTTCACCCACTGACTGACAAACTCTGTCAAACTAAACCAGACACAGACCGGATGAATGCAGAGACTCACAGTTTCATGTCCCACTACTGTCCAAATACGCTATGCACCAGTGTGTTCTCAACAATCACCTTATCTTATCTAGAGTCTGCACCAATGTATTGCCCAACCTCTAGCTATCATGCAGCCAGCTTTACCAAGTAACAACACTGCAGTCTGACGGATTTAGACCTTGATCAGATCAGGCACTGCTCGACTACTGGCATGGCTATTATGCTTGTCAGACATTTCCTCTGAATAAACAATGTCTGACGGTGGATGGAGATCACAGCTTTGCGAGCAGTGGTCTGTTTAAGGAATAAAACTGGCAAATTTGGAAAAAAGCAACAGGGCTCTACAGATGGTATTGATACTTATAAACTCTAGGCTCAGGCCTCTGATCAGGGACAATTCATTTTTTTTGTTCAAATAGTGGTAAGACTTATCAAAAGTGTTTCCATTTTTCATTCATTCAGCATAGACTGGAGTAAATAAATAAAGTAGTAACTAAACTTGTCAGACCACTGGAAATTAAAATATATATTAAAAAATCCCATTGACAAATAAATCTAAAAGTTTAAATTAAATTTCTTATTTAATTATTTATTACACAAATCTAAATGACTGGATTAAATGTTTCATATTAATATTGGTTGACCTGAACTTCAGTGACGGTTGAGTATAATCAACAACTCCAAATATTAAGAACAGAAGGCAAATATGAATGTGCGTCTGGGCATGTCTACCAAGCCCTTAAGACAGAAAAACAATCCTGCAGTTGACACAGTGAAGCTGTGTTGCTGCGTTCATCAAGGCAAAGTAACAACCACTTTCAGCCTTGTCATGTTGTCACTTGTTGAAAAATTATAAAGTTAAAAACCTGTATCCACAGCGATGTCTCCATGTTGTTATAGCAAAGTGGTTCATGCGCTTTATGTCGCAACATGTTTACCCCCAAAACCTTGCATTCATGCAGGGTCGCAGCCACTTGTATCCTTAAAGTCAAAAATATCCCATTCACCACTGCTACTTCAGTTGAGCTGCACATCAAAAACCCTTTAATTACAACTATTTGATGTAGGATGTTATCATAATTAGGCAGAGCAGCACTCAGGCTCCAGATTTGTTACCTTGAAATGAGAGGCTCATCCATTTTTTTTTTTTTTTTTTACTTCGTGGTTAATAAGCTCCTACTCTCCTCAAGGGTGTATAAAGACAGATGGAGAACTGCTGCAATTAATCCCTCTATCAGCATGATGTCTTACCAGAAACTAATCAGTTAATATGACCCAGTGGACAATTACATCTTCAATAAACGAGAATGAATTGGCAGAGTGAAGTTAAATACAGCATGAGTGGTGATTTTATTCATCGAAGGCTCTGCAGCTCTACCAGGTTTTGCCAACATGGATGTAACACCTCTGACCACTGTAGGTGTAGAAATGTGACCACTATAAAAGAGTAAGAGCTGTACTGTCTCACACACACACACACACACACACACACACACACACACACACACACACACACACACACACACACACACACACACACACACACACACACACACACACACGAAACAAAAACAAACTGAGCATAAAATACAAAAAAAGACCTTCCCCATGCTTAGTCAGACATCAGGTTCTATAATAAATAGATCCACTGTGACAGCTTTACCTGTCCGATCCTGTCACCTGCACTGTCCCTTCATCACTGAAAAAGATTAACTAAGTGAAATCAACAAGTGATCAAAGCTTCTCTCCACAGGAGAAGCAGCTTTCCTAACATTTCTGTGTCTGTCACAAATTGTCTGAACTTGGGTCAATAAGAAGAGAAGTTATAAGGGGTATATGAAAAACTCCCGAAATGGCTGTTGTCATCTCGTTTTCTGCTGCCTCATTTCCTCCAATCAAAGGCACGGCGAGGGAAAACAGTCTGCAGGGGAGGAAATGCTTCAGCAGTTTCCCCAGCAGAAAGCAGTATCTTCTTCTGACCAGGGAACTGAGGGAGAGGCCAAGCAGCAGAGAACTGTGGGACCGAAGGCCAACCCACTGCTGAGAAAGAAAAGATCCTTAAAGGAATAGTTCACAAAAAAGGGGGGATGAAATATCCTCACTTAACCACCACACTGTCATTCAAAACACCACTGTAATGTACAGAGTGGACCCTTAGCCTTTCAGTATTATGTAATCCTGTACAACAGGCCTTCATTTATTATTGCTAATGTTGTGCAGCTCATAATGTTGGATCACTAACTTTCTCAGGGAGCAATCTGTTCATGTTTATATATAATTATTGACTTTTGACTGAACAGATTCTTTACAAAGGTAATCTTTACAGTAGGCCCACTGTCAAGTGATATTTCACTGATCCTAACCTTCTGTAGTTACACATCAGCCTTCTCCAAAATGACAGAAGTGTCTGATGAAGTATTTCTTTGGAGGTCCAATGAGTGTTTTGGAGGTGTATTATTGCAATATGGGACCAAAACTCACAAATTTTTAACTCATTATCTTGTCCTACAGTGCATGATAAAGTGTCCCAACAAAGTGGTAGACGTGCATGACTTTTGCAGACTCAGTGACGCAGGTCACAACGTAGATTTATGTGTAAATTATGTGCAATGGCCAAAATTAGACGCAAACACCTTGGTTACACTGAAAGTATAAACAACATGGAGTAATCTTGTCATAAACAAACCTGCAGCACATTAAGGAATCTATTCAGTCTTCTGAAAATGGGCCTTCATTTCATCTGTTCATGACCCCCATCATGTCTGAATGATCTGAACTGCTTATTGAGATGTGCAATGGATACCAACTACCGAGACTTGGCTGAACCATGTGGCAACACAAGATGCCTGTGAGGGAATTGATTAGTGATACAAAGGTGATAAAACCCATTATAACAAGCAATGAGAGAGTCATTACATGAGAGCTGTTAGAGCTGGTTCAGCACTCACAGTCGAGAGCTCTCACTATAGAGAGACTGGGCAAAATTTAAAATTTTGTGATGACGGATATATCATCCCCCAAGCAGTACTCTTGGTAGTAAAAACGCACACTACACTCCTCTTCCACTGTTTAATCTTAACAAACCATTGTTGCTGCTTTCTGTAAAATAACTCCTGTCACTTCCTGTGCTCTGTAGGACAGACCAGCAGAACCAGACTCCTATGTTTAGATCAGTAGATGTGCAGGCTTTTATAAACTGGCCATTGATTCAATTATTACTGTGTTTTATCAGTTGGAACAATGCAGTCAATTGTGTATCCATGTAAAGAAAATTGAAGACTTTTAGTTTAAAGAGTAATTCAAAAGTGTAAATTATGTCCCGAGGCCACATTGTGGCCTGTGTTACACTGTAGTTACCAGTTCAGCAAATCTGAGCTAATCTTCACGCTGCTTTCTTTAATTCCTCTTGCCATGAGACAAAGCCGGGTGAGTTTCCTGGGAAACCAAAAATCTAGAGACGTGCTCTTCCTGGCCAGGCATAGACTGCATAACGTGTGCGTATGTGCACTGTACAAAATATAACTACTTCAACTTCAGGTGAAGCAAGGGGAAAACTACTGTCACTAACTGATTTGGTTAGATCAAGTTCATACATAAAGCAGAGCTGTGGCTCAAAGAACAAAGGTGGCCTGAGCTCTCTTTATGTTAGACTGTACATGCAATAAATCTGGAAAATCTCAGCATGTTGTTCCCACAAACAGTTTTCCTTTGCAGTTCCATTTCTTTCTCTTACAGTTCATCATAAATGAATACTGCCTTAATATTACTTTTTGCTCCTCCATAATACAGACTACTTACAATGTCAGCCTTTTAATAACATAATCTCGGTAAGAGTGCCGGCCCAGCGCCTCAGTGGTAAATTGTAAAGTCTACACAATAATGCATACAGCCAACTTTATTATAAAGAACAGACTGTGAAATCACAACTATGTTACCACGCATTGCAAAGACAATCATGTAGCAAGCAATATAAAAAACTGAGGTAATAAACTTGTGTCCACCGTGTCAATAAGCTTATTCACTTCAATTACTTCTGAGACCCTCAAAGCAACCGTTTTATTTGGTTTCTACCTGTATGATGAAAAAAAAAATATCAGCCAAATAAGCTCTCTCTCTCACTCTGTGCTGACAGACTTGAATAACACCACCATCCATAATCATGGAGATGATGAGCAGAGGATTCAAGCCATAAAAAAATACATCAATTGAGCTGCTCAATATGAGGCCATAAGCCATAAGGCTGTAACCTGTAAGATGTTTTCTCCAAACAAACAATAAAGAGTTATTAGTTTACTCCTTGCCAAAACATAATTTTGGTGGTCTTAAAGTTTTGCAAGTAATGTTTTAACAATAAAAACTGATTTTTTTTTTTTCAATTAACACAATTTATTTATGCTAGTTTATGCAGGAAGCCTCTGCATTCCCCGACAAAAGCAATGTTTGGCAGGTTTCCATATAGAGTCATCTTAAATGCAGCCATAAATATTATCAGGTCAATGTAAATCATCATCATGATCCTGACCAAACCCCAATATATATCACTCCCATGAGTCACTGTGGTGTGTGGCAGAGAACTGATGCCCACAGCTCCCGTTCATCCTGAATCTGACAATAAGTCCCACCACAAACCATTTGAAAATTGCCCTGTCAGCTGCTGTGCCAGTCAGTGACAGCTATCGCACACATAGAAGGAAGGAGATTTGTGATACTGCAGAAAACAACACCTTCCCTATTCAGACATAGGTCCACGTGGTGAGAGTGCAACTGAGCAACAAAATAAAACTCACACCCTGTCTAAAGTTTTCCAGCGAAGTAAAGCATGTGTTTGATTTATGCATCTTTTTCCAGGAACCTTGTGTACAAATTAACTGAGCGTTATAATAGCTTCACCAGACAAATGACTGATCTATGGTAGAATCAATCCCAGCCAATGATTTCACTTTGTTAGGGCCACCAAGGGTGACCATGCACCTACAAATAGGATAGCTTGCTTTCACAGAATATTGAAAGGGAGGAATAATGATTAGTTAATGACATGCAAGCAAAAGGCAAGTTAGTAAGCACTGACAAAGCAGAATTAAGTGCATCCTGGCTAACAAGCAGTTTTCTATGATGTTAGGAAAGGTTGATGTCAGGAAAATCATTCTCAAGGTCTTCACTCAGCATTTTGAAGATGTAAAGGGAAAAAAAGCTTCTTTCCTCTACGCATTTCCATATCCAACTACAAATGGTTACCTGGATTTAAAACATTAAGAATAAACTGCCCTGTACATGTGAAGATGTCCTGTTCACATTTTAAAGCATTTACTTGTATACACAGAAATATTGAACACAGAATATCCCTTGTTACTTCCTTTCATGCAGGTGCAGCAAGTAAGCTGGCCGAGCATGTGGCTTTAGTTGTGGTGTCTTTAAAAAAGGGCTATTTGTAAGTTTTCTCTGCTGCTGAATGTGGTTTCTTGCTGGGATCGGGTGGTGGCAATTTTCGCTCGACAAGAGCTTTGGCCATTGTTGCGTTCACAAGAGAAGAGGTTATAATACACCTCCTAGCAGCACATCGTCTTCAGGAAGGCTACGGTGAGTCGCTATCGGAAAGTGACAAGACAGGCCAGGGCTAGCTGGTTAGCGAGCTAACTTCAGTAGAAGAAAAGACAAGAGTTAACATTGGTGTTGCTTTCACCGCTTGAGACAGCTCTTTGTGAGTTAAGGAATGAAATTTGATCATGAACTCACAACATTTCTTTTAGACTGACAAGTAAACTGCTGTTAATGCTAATGCAAATTTTTTTTCGGCATGTTTTTCAGCAGTAGAGATACAGACAGGAAATGTGGAGAGAGGGAGAGAGAGAGAGAGAGAGAGGGGCAATGCAACAAAGGTCCCCTGGTTCGAAGTCAAACTGTGGACGTTGTGGTTACGTGGTATGTGCTTTAACCATTACGCTACCAAGGCAAATGAGAAAGAGGCAAAAAAGGGGAATGAGAGGCGACACATCTATTGGTCTTTGCTACAACCAGTTCTTTGAAGTCAGCTTTGTGCCCCTCAGAATATTCCTTGACATGGTCATAAGACAGAATGCAGTTTCATCTATAAGCATACAAGCCCTGGGGGACAATGAATATTCAGTAACACGAATCAGTGTTCAAGTTTCTCCAGCTCTCAGAGCTTATGACAGCAAGATGCAAAAGTGAAAAAAGAAGTACTCAACACATACTTGTTGAGAGCCGCTGGTGCCAGAACACTCTGTCTCGACAAATGAGAATAGAGGGGTACTGCAACATGCTCACATAAGGACTCTCAGGTGTCAATGTCCTTCCTGATCATGATATTGATCATGTCATGATTTCACATTTAATTATTATCATTACTTCTGAAATTGACAAGACCAATTAAATACCAACAATCTTGAGCATCTATTCTCTGTGAAACAAGGTTTAAGAAAGGCACCAAATTAAAATAACTATTTAACAGATAACATAAGGGAGTGGACAGTTTGATGGAGCACTGTGAGAATGATTAGGGTCTTCTTGTGGCCAACTTAGCCAAGAAGTCATCACAGCGTCTTACAAAGGCATATATTAAACCTACAAAGACAACCATTAAACCTTAGATTTAAAAAGCCATGCTACAGGGCTGTGCCACGCAAGGTAGTGAGCAGTGCTGCTGTAGCGCAAAGCCAGCTGGGAAAGAAAAATTACTGTGAGGAGAGATACTATGCAAACTGACCGACAGCGGCAAATAAACAGAATTAGTAGAGCTAGGGGGGGTGGGGTGGTGGGGTGGGGGGGTGGGACGGTACAAGAACATTCAGACAATCTGACAGTTCTCATCTCACTGCTCATCAGACTGACAGCCCATCAATCTGAAAAAATACAGGTCAGAGATAATCCAAAGAAAAATTAATCTAATCACAGTCCATCAGTATCTTCAAATTAGAAAATTGACAGCAGGAAGAGGAACTGCCACGGCTGTTATTCATTTCCATTATTAGAGCAAAACAAAATGAAATGACTGAAAAGGAAATCCACCGAGTCATTTCAATGTGGATGAAACAACAGAGGTTTAAGTGGGTCATGTGACATTTGGAGATATCACTCTCATTTTTCATCTGGAGGTAAAAATAATTGTAAACGAGTGGGCTTACATTTTACAGTGTGCAGCCACTTTCATGGGCTGAGGTTTGGTTTCTGAGGAAAGGTGGTGTCAGAGAGAAGTGTATTTGGTTTGCTGCAGACTTATAAGCTGGAATGTGGCTGCAGGGACAGAACTTGGCAAAGTAATGTGTCTACAGAAAACAATAAAGCTGTACTAGGAGCTTTATGGAGTCTTGTGGATGAAGGGGGAATGGTCATTACTGACTTATGTGTCTGAAGCACTGTAAATGCAATGCTTCTCTGCTGAGGCATCACCTGTCACACCATGAAAATAGAATATTTGAGCAGCTTCTATTAGGTTTCATCTACTAGGTGTCAAGTGCAAAGGTGGGAGTATTCCTAATGCCTAACGCATGTGTTTTGCAGTATGAGGAATGGACCACCCAGACACTTGTTTTGGTGCAGAGGCAGAAAGGAGAACTTCACAAAGAAACACCATAGTTGCCCTTTGTGGGGTTTAAACACAGAACCTTCCTGCTGTGAGATGACAGCGCTAACCTCTGATCCACCATGCCACTGTTTAGGCAGCTGATGGTGTGTGGGTTTGAATAATTAGCACTTTTAAAGACTTGATGACATTGACTCTTGTCTGCTCAATGTATATTTGCACCACGCTTTCTCATCAACTTAAGTACAGCCTGTGATTTCGGTTGTCTGGAGGGAAAGTGAAAGGAAGCGTTCAGGAGAGGAGGTGGATCCCACAGAGAGGAAGGCCAGGCTATGAAGAGGCAATAGGAAGGACATGCATGGAAAGGCCAGAGCTGAATGTCCGTAATGCCTACACAAACTTTCGAGTTAACAAGAATCCATAGATTACAGTTAAATGCTTTGGCTTCAGTTGGATTATAAAATCCTTAGCAACAGTAGCATCCCTAATTGGAATACATACTAATTGTATTCTATATTTCATCTATGTATTTTCTATTTTCTTTTCTTTTGTTTATTATATGACTACAGTTATGAAATATGTAAATGCTAACATGCTGATGTTAAGCAGATGCAGAGTTTACCATGTTCACAAACTTAGTTTATGAATATTGCACAATGCTAACATTTGCTAATTAGCACTAAAAACTAAGTACAGCTGAAGTTGATGAGAAGGTCATAAATTTTGCAAGTATTTAGTCATACTATTAGACAAAGTGAAAATTTGACCTGATGATGACACTAGATTAAAAGTCTGGGGATTACATTTCATACTGAGGCACATGAATCCATACCAATTTTCATTACACAATCCATCCAATAGTTATTTAGACATTTCACTTATAAAAACAAATGTCAACTTCATGCTGAAAGAAAAAATTAAGGGATCAGCAAAGTTAGTAGCATTCATCCCTCTGGGACTGTGAATGTCTGAACCAAAGTTTGTTTCAATCCATCAAGTAGATATTTGGATATTTTAGTGGAAAAGTAAAAAGATTTTGGCCTGCTGGTGGCGATGGAGGAAACATCAAGATATCATCCCCTGGGGACCATGAATGTCTGTACCATATTGGTTGGACTGACTCACCGACTACCACACAGAGTGATATTGCCATCTATAAAGCCATGCTGCTAGAATGGACAAAAATGCAATATAGGTAAGCAGCCTATGATTTGCGACCATGCATTAAGGCCAAAAGTGATGAGTGCAAAGGTGAAAACCAATGTTTTCTGACATATTTTCTGTTCCTACAAAAGGCACCTGTAGGTATGTTCGAGAGAGAAAGAAAGCCAGGATCAAATAGCAGGGGGATAAAGATGGTTTTGGGGAGAATAATGGGGTATGAAGACGGACACTTTGCCTCTTTTATCAGACTTACTTGAGTGTGTTGGTGTTATAACCAGCAACATCTGGATCGTATATTCAAGCTTTATATGAAGAGGTTTCTTTTTTAAACGGCTTTATAGTCTCCGTTTCATCTGGATTTGATGTTCCTTCTTGCTGATTATTAAAGCTCTGATAATGAAAAGTGAACTAAGGTTTAAGCTTCTGTGTCCAGCTCGCCTGGCATATCAGCAGCTTCCATTAAATAGCCCGTTCCAGCTATCCAAGCATATAATTGTTACTTCACCTAACTGTTCATAAAATGGTCCATGAATTTGGAAATCAAACAGAAAAATGGGCAGATATTTTTGGATGTTTGTCAACTGATAAAATGAATGGTAATTTTTATACATCTACAAAATGCTTTCTGTCTGAAAGAGTATAAAGGCAACATATATACAGTCCTTTAAAACAACTTGTCAGAGCTCTCCAGACTACTTAAAGTACTTTTCAACCCAGGTTCCAATTAAATTTTTTATACAGTTCCCCATATAGTTGAACCCACAGTATTTAATCCAATAAATGTCACTGCTTTCACAGCTGCTTTTGCCATGATTAGTCAACAGAGAGGGAGGTGTAGGGTCCCTGACCTGTCAAAAATCAATTGCTGTGAACTGTTTACCTTCTACAGCAGATATGTGTAATCATGTCTCATAGAAGCAGAGAGCATTCAGCTTTTCAGGTCAATTAAATTATTAGTTCTTTGGGCAGCCAAGTTGTAGCAGTGAAATCTGTGACTGCCTTACATTTTCTTGGCACGATTGTAGTGCTGCCTGGCAGAAATCTTTGGAAATGTATTTTCCCGTAACTCAACCTGGTGTACAGCACTCCCATTTACTATCATCCTGCTTCAAGAAACATAAAGCCATGGCAGAGGGAGTTATGTCAGGACTCCTCCTTGCCTGACTGCCTGTTAGAGTTGAGAGAACGTATTCTGGGGCTGGTTCCCAATCATAGGTGATACTATAGTGCTGATACTGTGGCCTGGAAAGCAAACAGCTGACAAAGACATCCGTGGCATGCAGAGACACGGTGGGAACCATTGTTGTACTGTGTGCAAATGGACAACTCCATTGGCGTAGTTCACCCAGGCCTCCTCAGTCTGAATGTTTTTCATGGCCTAGAGGAAAAGAAAAAAGTGGGTGGACTGGTATATTTTATTAAGGTGCCATCTGTATGTCTGCATGAGGGCTCTTCACCACCATCTGTGTGTTGACATTACACCAAGCTCTGTCCTCTACTGTGACTGCTGTCTGAGCCGCGAGGCAGGGCCAGACGAACAGGTGCTACCATGGTGAACTTGGCTTTCTGAGAGAGTAACTCTACTTTCTCCTCATACGAACATTTGGCTTCTTTGATTGTATTAAGGGGATGGTTACACAACTGTTTTCCCAACAGCAAAATGGTGGTAAATATAAGTACAGTACATCTGAAATTAACTTAGACCATCAAATAACCTGAAAAACTACTTTCTGTCTTCAGTTAAGAGGATTACATAATAACCTTAAACAGTTCTCACTTAAAAAGGTGATGCAGAGACACCTAAGGCACTGAAGACACTAAAATTATAGAGAGGCTCATTCTCATGTTACAAAATTTACATTTTCCTAGCCACAGAAGTCAGTGTTTGAACTCTGTGGTAGTGGGTCTCAGATGGTGGGAATATTACCAAGAACGAAAGAAAAACAAGCAGAATTGTGATGCAGTCAAGGAGGTATTGTTGCCTTCTTTCAAAGGGGAACCTCAGCTTTGACAAAATAACTGTGCACCTCCCAGTTTGTCTGAGTGCTGGGCTTTGAAGAGAGCTCAAGTTGCAAAATAGCAAAGACAGTGAACCAAAGCCTGTAATGCTCCTATGGGAGTTAAATAAATGGCAATTAGCCCTGTAAATTTTTGGAGCAGAGAAGGGAATTTTCTTATATTTTCTGGCTCCCATTTGACAACGATTTGTCACAAACCATAGTACATCAGGTAGTGGCCTCACAGAAAACCTGTTAAAGGGATCTGCAGGATCTGCTATGCATTGCAAATATCGAGCATGTTTGACACAGAGGGGACTCATTTGGGAACAGCAGGGCTCAAACCTTCTTGGATGACAAAGGATCTAAGCTCAGCTCTCCCAGCCCACTCTGTTCTTGGATAGATTGAGAGCTGAAAGATGCTGACTAAGTCAGTGTTACCACATGCAAACAAAGAGCTGACTTCTCACTTGGTTTTGTGGATAAACAAATGAATTTCACCAAATTTAGATTATATTTGGTTTGTATATTCAGTAATACACAAGCTTGTTCTCTTAGACATTGTGAAGCAAGGCCCCTCTTTATGTGAATGCACGTCACTGACTGTCTACTTACATGTTTTATTTTTTTTATTCATCTACGTTACCATGACACTTTCAACCTCCATACACCTCACCAACTCTCAACCAATCACAGCACCAGACCAGCTCACACTGTAAAGTCTCACATGCTGCCACTCCTCGTCACCAAATCGACCTTATGCTAGCATGTGCGGCTTTACAACTCTATTGACACTCTCCTAAGGTGGTGAGAAATGTATTGGCAGAAAGAAAACATTGGTTGCTGTAAAGAAGCAGCATGATGTAAAAGTACTGTGGAAATTATAGCCTTCTACTGAGTCAAGGCTGTTGTGTACACAGCCTTGCACCCATGACTTTCTTTCTCATTCTCTCAAATCTTTAAATCCAGTTTCGTTATCCCTTCCTATTAAATATTTGCTATTGCTTCAGAGAGTGGCACCACAAAGAAATCAGATTTTCTCATGTGGGTGCTGCAAATTAATAGCAATGCTTTCAGAAGTGTGCCAGCTCTTTGTGGAGCTTCATTATCCTTACTGGGGATAGACACAAAAGAGACAGACAGATAAGGCCGGACTTGACTTCACTGCTTCAGGGCAGCCAGCGATAACAGGTCATAATTCTGCACAGGTTTGACAGATCATCCAGATGTGTTCTTCTGGTATATGAAGCTCGCAAGTATCCTACAGAATATATATTGCAGGATGAGCACTGGGTATGTTTCTGTTCTTAGAAACAGCTATTTAAAGATACAGGGCATAAACATATAAATACATACAGACTTATGTAAGCAGGACAAAGCAGAATGGCTGGGACACAGAATCAATTCTCATCTCAAATGGGAAATAGGGTCGGCCTCTGTACACAGTGCACCTCAACATGTCTAAATCAACAGCACAGCTAATCTTATCTGACACTTTATTAGGAACACCTGTGCACCTGCTTATTTGTGCAATTATCAAATCGGCCAATCGAGTGGCAGCAGTGCAGTGCATAAAATCATGCAGATACAGGTCAGGAGCTTAAGTTTATGTTCACAATAAACATCAGAATGGGGAATAAATGATCTCAGTGACTTTGAACATGGTATGATTGTTGGCACCAGACGGGCAGACTGCTGATCTCCTGGGATTTTCATGTACAATAGTCTCTAAGGTCTTACTGACGAGAGAGGTCAAAGGAAATTGAGCTGACAGAAAGGCAACGGTAACTCAGATAACCACTTTTTACAACTGTGGTGAGCAGAAAAGCATCTCAGACTGCACAACATGTCAAACCTTGAGGTGATGGGTTACAACAGCAGCAACAATCCATGGACCCAACCTGCCTTGAGTCAACAGTCCAGGCTGAATCACCAGGCTAAAATCCAATAGAACAGGTTTGGGATGTGTAAAAAGGGGAGACTGACAGCATGAATGTGTAGCTGAAAAATCTCCAGAAATGATGCGATGCAGTCATGTCAACATGGAGCAGTTTCCAACATCCTGTGGAATCTATGCCCATGAAGAACTGAGGCTGTTTTGACAGCAAATGTAGGCCCTACCCAGTATTAGTATGGTGTTTCTCATAAAGTGCTGACTGAGTGGAATTCAAATCAGCAGTAATATGCATGAGATCTCAAAGCTAGAAAAAATTAATGGTTTAAAAGATGTATGACAGAACATGAATTCAGTGGAGAAATGCATCTAAAAGACTGTGTGTGTGTATGTAAAAGAATAGGTAACCATTAAGTGGATTACTGCTGTGAATTTAGCACACCACATTCCGCACTGTTCCAACCGATTACATCTCCCTTTATTCTCCATTTCTCCTCTTAAAATAACATTTATAAATCAAGGGTGATCTTTAAAGCATTTTTCAAACAAACCAAGCCTTTTCAGCATGGTTGCCCATGTTTTGAATGCAACACCTTTCTAATCCACACAAATTTGAAGAATGATAGAAGTACAAAGTATATGTTATGTCCCCATTTTTCCAGTTAACTTCAAAATGTCAACTATTGTATCATTTTCTCAAGTTCCTCAGCTGAAATAGGAGCAGTTTGAGTATCAAGGGTAATATTTATTTTCTAACATGCTGTACAAAATGACTTTCAGTGTCATGACCTGAAAACATTTTCATAGTCCTGGCTGTCCTCAGGATGTGAGCCTCTCTTACCAAACAGGAGCAAGAGTATTGTACAAGCCAACAAGAACTTTAAAAACACAATATCCAGCACATTGCTCTCCAAAGCCCTTCAATCCTTTTATAGACGTTGTAAAAAAGAAATAAAAAAAAGAACAGCCTCGCTGTTCAAATTCTTGACTAATCCTGAGTCATCCATCCATTGAAACTCTGACTAAACAGGCTCCAATATCTTTTAAAGTAATTATTTACATGCCTGTGGGATGTAAATAAATGTCATCTGTCAACTAAAGCTCAGAACAAAAACAAATAAGTGTTAGCTGTTTTTACTGGAGGTGTAGTGACAGATGGGGAAGTGTTAAAACGGCCAAAAAGGATGTAATGGTTAAAGACATTGGACCAAATGGCAACAACAGCAAAAGTTTTATGATGATTGAAGTCCTGTTTGTTTACCAGATTAAAACTCCCTCTGAAGGGATGAAGGGATACATGACATGAAGGTAATAAGTAAATGTACACACTTCCTTGCTAATGCACCAGCATCACCCAAATGGCAATCCTCATCCTCAGAGGACAGAAATAAATAATGGTGTCATTAATTATGCAAGTAAGTGGCAAAATGAGTAAAAACATATGCGCACAGTAAATATGACTGGATGAGATGAATCAACAATTAGTCTCTGTAGTCTTACTTGCATTAAGCAGTTTTACACTGCAATCATTATCTTGTGACAGATATAAACTGAGGATGGGAAAGTCGTGAGTCAGTCTATACTTTCACCAAAAGGGGAAAACGTTCATGGGATAAAACATCATGGGCGTGTCCCATGTCTGTGGGTGCACATAAGACCACCAGTGAGCAGTAATCTAAGTACTTAACCTAAAGACTGATGGGTTAAAAAAAAAAAAAAGAAAGCATATGCAGGAAAGAAACTTGTGTCAATCCTGAAAACTCAGGGAAACTAGTTTGACTTTGGGCACATTACAGACATGTTAGCAAATGCTACCATAGTTAAACCTCTTATTACAGAGTGTCACAAATTGAAGAAAAAAAAAAAAAGGTAAATGTGACATTTAACTACAAACATGTTCTGAAAGAAAAAAATAAAGCTATCCATAAATGCTCCCATTACAACGTGATGAACATGTCACACAACCCATAACGTTGCACACTCACCTGTCTGCTGGCTGCTACCACTTTTCTCTGATTTCAGAGGTAGCTCAGAGGTCCACGGTAAAGCTGGGGCTTTTCTTTTTCTTTCCCCTAGACAAAAAGCCCCGAGAGTCAAACGGTGACAACCCGTGTCAGAGGTAACGTGTTAGAGGTGAGTGGCACACCGGTAAATGCTGACAGAGCTGAAGTTTTACACCGAAAACAAAAGGAGAAAAGAGCCGGGGTGAGAACGGACGGCGTCAGTTGCTTCGGGTTAGCTAAAAGAGGTCCCGTCTCATGTTCTCAGACACTTGGTCCTGCGGGGTTTTTTTTCCTCTCTGTGAGTAGAGCGTACCGCTTCGTCCCTGTTGGCCGCGATATATACACATACACCGGCAGAGTAACTGAACGTAGCCGACTGAACGGTGGGTGGAGTGAGTGTCGGTCTTTTTATCTCCAGCCCTCCTGTACAGTGAGAGAGCGTCACCAGGCTGAATTTACTCCCGGTCCCCTTCAAGTTGCATCGTTTACCGGACTGCTGTACCTTTGCTACACCGTAAAACTCTTCACGCCATTTTAATCAACTGCAATTTACAAAACTAAGATAAATTGAAGGGTATTTGTGAGGTTTTAGTGTTGCTTGCCGTTATTCTGTGCCACTATTGGCACCGAGCAGTGAGAGATAAAGAAGCCAGTAAACTAAACTGCCAACAACGGTTTTCCCCTAATCGTCAATTCGTTTGAAAGCAGAAAATCCGATGTGACGTGAACGCAACAGCACGCAAACACAATAATTTAAAAATAAGTTCAGTATTTTTCAAATCTGTCTAAGCAAGAGTCAACCAACTTGATTTGTCAAGGTCGTCTCCTGTTAGCTTCAGATAAACTTTTGAATCCCTCATTTAAGCACATTAGGAAGGGATCAATTTTTGGATTTATTGTTAACAGGCTACAGAATAAATGTCACAAATATCCATGTTGGTCTGCTTAGTGTGGTTATTTTATACACACCATCAGAGCAGGTTTAGGTCTATCTTTTTTTTATCACATTTTTAGCACAGATCTACTCTCCAGTATCATTGGAAACCATTGTGATCTGAAAAAAGAAGATAAATAAGTTTCAATAATCCACCAGGCATTTAAACAAAGTAAACACTCAAACCACCAGAGGGGTCACTGGCCTTTTGTGCACTCAGTGTTTTCCAGGTTCAGACTTTGTCATCCTCTATCATAGGCTATTGACAAGTATCAGATGACTCATTAAACCAAACTGATTTATTAACATTTGTCAAAAGAACACCATCTGCAGCCATAGTCAGAGACAGCGTTTAATGTCAGCAGTGCCTCACAATTGGTCAGTTGACACACACCGTGACACGGTTAGTGTTCATCCTAATTTGTCCTGTTAAAAGATGTTCAGTTACAAAGATTGGTTTGATTCCATGGATTGATTATTTAAAGGGTGAGAAACAAAGTAGAGTTCTTTTTCACACAGCTGCACACATTAAAGAGCATGACAGTATTGAGTGACACGTATGTTTAGTTTACTGTTTGTTTTGTCGCTGTAATGTTTCTCAGCAAGAAAGCTACACTGACAAATTCCAATATTTATTGTACCAGAAAGCACAGTGAAATGTATTCAGACTGTGATGATCATCTTTGATAATGACAGGTGGTAGCAGGTCTCTGGTGTGAGAAATGACTCAACAAGGGATACAGATACAGTGTTTGAAGTGTTCAACCATTTTCAGATCGGCTGCATTCAATTGCTTATCCCGAACTATGAACATGTCAAGTGGAGGAGGAGCTGTAGTTAAAAGAAGAAACGGTTCAGACTTATCACCAAGGAAACAGTCAGTGTGATGTTGGCAGAAACATTAGCATCATTGGAATCATGGAAATTAAAAGTGTGTGTGTGTTGTCTTGCAATGTTTCAATTGCATCAACTGTTTTTAGATCAAACAGCACTTTAGATATCAGGCATTAATACAAGTCAAATAGATGTTGAGATTATATCAGCACCCTTGCATCCATGCAACCACTCATGCAGACACAGTGACACAGACACACACACTCTGACGTTGTCTCTTCGTGAGCATCTACAGGTTCGGGAGGCAAGGGAAATGTTCCTCTCAGGATGATTTCCTGTGGCACATCCCTGTTTGATGTGGCTGACCCGGGTTTTGCTACTCCTCTCTCCACAGGTTGGCATTAGTCAGTAGCTCCAGCTGCTGAGCTTTGTTTGAACTCCGCCCATTTTAAAATGCCAACCAGCATCCACTGGCAGGAAGGGGAGGACTGCTGGTAGGGGTCTCATCTGCAGGTGGTGTTGCGTAATGCAGCAGGGTCAGGCGAATAGATTGTGACTGATACTGTCTTAAAGGAGACAGAATTGGACTAAAGCAGGGAGAAGGGGAACAAAGAGTCACACTCTATCATCTAAATGCCAATACAACAGCTTGTTCTGACTTTGAAGGTCTGCTGGAATTTCACAGCTGGGTACAATCTTTTAAGAGGCCTCACATCAGCTCCAGAGAGGAACAGAAACAACACTGACTTTGTATAATACTTATAGATTTCTTTAGGGGGGTGGTATGAAAACATTGATCTTGGACAGTTTATCTAATATATGCAGCATCTATCCCACTCGTAGAAGCCAGAGAGTGAATGTTGTGTTTCTTGATTTTGCAATGTGCTAATGAATGTTGGATTTCAGTTTCCTTTAATTTTGCCATGCTGAAATTATGAAACCAGAAAAATATATTTGTTATCCATAAATGCTGTTCCTCTGAAAGAGTTCAGGGCCCTGCTTTCTACTTCTTCCATGTAGAGGTTTGCCACCATGGGAGGTGAGCCCATAGCACTGCCATGCTTTTGTCTGTAGAACCCCCAGTTATATTGGAAGTAGGTGGTGTTTCGCTGAGGTCCAGTAGTTCACATATCTGTTCTGGGTTGAGGTTGGTTCTATTGTGAAGGGTGTTGTCGTGTAGCAGGCGTTGCCTTACGGTTCCCACCGCCTCCATAGCTGGTATGCATGTAAACAAGTTTTGTGTGCAGACCATTTCCAATAAACTTTTAAATTGAGTGAGTGAAATGGGATTTACAGTGTAGGCTATGCATGAGGCAATGCAGCTCAGTTTCTCTCCGTGTACTTCAACTCACTTCCACAATATGACTCACATCTAAAGTTTTTTCACTACATCCACTTCAGTTTGCATTCTTCATCCCTTTCCCCTTTTTTTCCATCTCTTCAAGCAACTTCAACTGCTTCTTCATACAAATTCTTTTTTTTTATTTAGTTTTTTTTGGGCTTTATTATGATTGGGACAGTGAGAGAGAGACAGGTAAGTTAGGGAAGAGAGAGAGGGAATGACATGCCGTAAAGGGCCTGAGTTTGATTCAAACCCAAACTGCTGTGGTATGGACTGAGCCTAAATGGTATGCGCTCTACCAGGTGAGTCACTGGAGCTTCCCTCTTCATACTAATTCAAGGCAGCAATGCAGTTTGGCTTCAGCTTGCCCCCTTGCAGTAGGATGGCTTTATTCTTCAGAAATTGCTGTTTCTAGTTTTCTAATAATGAATTAGATTTGCTGACCATGCAAGTAACTTTATCATGTGTGTACTGACAAATCAATGATGAATGTTCGAGTTTATCTTTAAGGATGCTGTCCTGAAAAACTCTGGGGTAGTGGTGGTAATTTATCCGGTTGCTTTTAACTCCATCTAGTGGTTGTTATTCCACACTACAACAGCTGGCAGTGTATCTGTGGTGTCTGGCCAACAATTAAAATGATTGCTATTGCTTCTTCTAATATTGTAGACATTCAGAGTTTATATCCAAGATATTAGGCTTCCCTAAAAAAGTAAACAGTAGCTGGATGTCTTTGGTTTATTTTCAGAACTCTTCCTGTTTAATTTTTGTCATTCATATTTTTAGTGGAAAATATAAACTTGCAGTAGCCTGTCTGTATTTTAAGATGAAGCCTGATGAAATAAGTAAAATTCGAAAACATCGTAAGGGTAAAAGAAAGAATACAAACTTGAAGACAATATTACTTAATACTTCAATTACTGTGAAGCATACCTTGGAGGAAGCTTTCAAAATTCTCCCACCAGGGGGCATGTTTATTCTACATTAAGACCATTGAAAAGATTCACCTTCCTAATTCCCATTTCACAAGTTATACTGTAGGTCTAAAATAGACTTTTTGACATTCCTCAAAAGTGACAAAATAATCTGTAAATGTTTTCTTTATCTGAAATAAGCAAGTACAAGTAGTAGTTTTGTTTAATAAGGTTTCAACATCAAAGGATATAGACTAATGTATTGTATAAGATCATTTGGATTCATTGGAGTCGCCCAGAAAGATAATTGATTATACATTTTTGATTAATTTACATCAGGCAGATGGGTCCCAAATGTAGTACTTTTGTAGGGGCGAGTACTGTATGTATTGTATATCAAAAAATCAAAATAGACACAGCCCATTTATATCAGCTGTTGTTTAATGCCTTGATACACATTTCATGCCGTACAAGTCCACTGCCCACTTTTATTTATCTTCACCTCAATAACATTTCAGCTGGACTTAACCTGCGGGTTGATATGAAAGTCATTTGATTATCTACTTATAAAACTTTGCATCCTAATGGGTGTTCAGTTTAATGCTACTACATTATAATGTGAGTCTGGTTTAGACTGAGAATTACACAGATTACTGTAACTGTATATGATGTAGTAGCTCTGTGCACTCATAGACACAAAACCTCAGAAAGTTACATCACACAGCAGAGCTGAAATATTTCTCAGGTCTTGCATCATTGGCAGCCCTGCTCTACTTCCTCCAGTGAAGTCTTTGTGTCCAGCATTTCCTCCCTGTGGACTGGTGGCTGTAGCCATTTAGATACACAGTTTATCAACTATCACAGTGTTAAGATTCCTTTAGAAACCCGTCGTTGGATATTTTTTCTCAATAAAAATATTTGTCTTTTAGTCCTTCCTGAGTTCTTTAAACTGTTTCGGATGCACGTCTGTAGCATTGGAATCAGTAAACAATATGCGCATAAGGAAGGTATATTAGAGAGGAAACCCTACACTGATACATCTGGAAGAGATAAGCAGGACGAGAGGTGTTTAGAAAACCCCCAAACAGTTGCAACAGGCTGCCAAAACCCTGTTAGTCTTTTTGGTTGCAGAACTAACACAGATGGTTTGCTCACAACCCCCCTATAGCTCTGTTTTCTTCAGCAGTAGCAACTATAATGCAACTGCATAAACAACTGTTTGCCATCCATTCCTTACAAAATGTACAATATAACAGTACAGTACAAATATTACAGTCTTACAACGCATAAAAATAATAGTGATCACCTTACATTTTCCATCATTTCAATCCAACATAATCTATCATTTCAATCCGAATGTATAGACTAGAAATGAAACCAGAAAGCAAAAGAGAGAAGGAGGGACAGACTCAGCCGAAGATACAGTTGACCGAGACTAGTGCGGAGGTCAGTGTAATCACGTGCAGATGTTGAATGGGCCTCTATCCCTGAAATAGCATTTTGTTGCTGTAGTTTGCAAGAATTGCTCCACCCTCCAAGGTCTGCTATTCCTACTCTTACATCAGATTCTGTAGTTGAGAAAATGTGACGTATACTGACAATCTTTTCACTTTCACCGGTTGAAATATTGCATCATTTATTGCTGCGCCTATAGCTCTCACATCCTTCCCTGCCATGTTAGAGAAGATGAAAGTTTCACAGTATTTAAACTGTTTGTGTGTGGTGGTGATTCAGAAAAGTGCTGGAAGAGTCTTTATGCTCACACAGACACGTAGACACATGGTATATATTTAGACAGCATAAAGAGGTCACACACAGGGTGTGTGGTCTTGGAGGACCCCTGTGTCTCTTTTATCCTTCCTTAAAAAAACAAAGAATTAACATCTTGTTCTGTTGTCAGTAAAGATACCTTTCTGCATGATTCTTGTGTGTAATAGGGCAGTTTTTCTGTAAAGCTAGCATTACAATGCAGTATCACAATGCTGAATTTGCCATGAGATTATGTAGTGTTACAAAATGAATGCCTAACTATACGCAGTCTTTCATGTTTCCTGTCCATGAGCTGCCTTCACATCCTCTGTCTGTGCCTTTGTACCACATTAGGTAGACAATGAAAGGAATGCTTTTTAAATGGAGATTAAGTGTAAGAGGAGATCTGACCAGGCTTGTTCGATCCAGAAATTGCCCTCACTCACATGCTGAGGAATTTGAGTGTAAACTGTAGCTCCTGGGTTTTTTTTCCGAATGACAAACAACCCCCTCACCGGAGGGAAGCGGCTGCAAGCCTGCCCCCGATCATGTGAGATCCTAGTGAGCAGCATTTCAATAAGGAGTTAGGATTTGGAGATTTGTTTTCCTCAAACCTTCGTAGAACTTTCTGGATGTCTCCCGCAGCCAGTCATTGAAAAAAAGGCCAGTCAGTCATCAGTTGGCATGTCAGGACAGTCTGCTGAGAGCTGCAAAAGAGGAGGAATTTGGGGATTAAGAGATTGATGGAATTCCTCTGGTTGCAAAGTAGTGTGTGTTAAACATCATGATCAGTATTTTATACTGCACATAATGTGTTGACAGAGTTGACATTATAGCTAACAATGTTCATCTTTGATGTCGTCATGCGGTCTTTAATATCGATCAGTAAAGACTGAACAGATTTCCATACATTATACGTACCCCTTATTTTTTTAAAATGTTCCTGCACAGAACAAAGGAGGCCCTGGTCAGGAAATGACAGTTTTTATGACAGTGGTCCTCCATTACACCCCCATCCTTCCAACACCCTACAATCGGCAGCTGAGTTGGACAGACGTGGCGCTGTGGGGGTGGGGGTACGGGTGGGGGCAGGGCTGGAGACCTGGCAACTTCTGTGAAGCATGGCTACAACTTGAATGAAGCTTTTTAAAGCTCTGGACGTTTCCATTTGAAACTACACATCAGTCTAATGAGGTTAACTACAATAAATTACTGCGTGTCCTCTGAGAACAGTTGTTTCCATTCACTGGTGTCTTGCCTGCTGAGAATGCAGTGGGGTGGTGTCCCAGGGAGGCTCACACACTCCAAGTTGCAACAACTGCAAAAACAAGCTTTGGCATGCCACATCCTGTATTTTCTTATGCATACGAATCATTAAGTTCATATTAAAACACAGTTTTATCTTTATCTTTTAGATGTGATGAAACCAGTGTTGCAGATTGAGTCAGCAAGCAGCATTAGGACCTAGAGGCTGAGGAGTATCTTTGTACAACAGCGGCCACAACTGACCCACAATCAGATTTCCTCTGAGTTTCTCTTTGCAGCCGCTCATCTGGAAAGTTTCGAAGCTGAACCCAGATCAGGTCTGAGGAGTTGACTCCAGCCGACCCCCTTCTCTCCAGCCTGTGGGACGTCCCAGCTCCCAACTTCCTGGGGAAAATACAGACAGCCTCATTTGAATATCCCATTCCCACTTCTAGAAAATTCTCTCTCGGGCTATATAGAGCAGGAGAGTGTGCTACAGTTACACAATCCTCAGGACACAACTCAGAAGAGAAACCCTGCGACTCTGTGCCAGGTGAGGATTGGAAGATAATTGTCTTTGTTTCAGGAAGGAATGCAGAGGGTGAATGGGCTGCTTTGTTGTTAAGGTTTAATGTTACAGCGCAGCATTGTTCCATTTTAACCAGTTTGAAGTCTTCTGCTATTTCTCTGGCTGTTTGACCTGCATATTTCACAGAATATCTTTAATGTATTTGCAAGGAAAACAAAGACAGATTTGTTGGCAGAGCTTAAAGTTTTCATGCAATTTATCTCAGCAAAGCTTTTTGCCTCTTGCATGCCAGTGCTTTGTCGTCTATTTAAATGCATTTAAGTGCAAATTCACTGACAAAAAGTTCTGTATATGCACCTAATCTGGCTTTTTTATTAACTTTGACCTGTCACTTTTTGTTGAGGAGAGGTTCAAATCTGTCCTCTAGAAATCAGTGCTTCTCTACCGTGGCACAGCTGATTGGATGAAAGTTTTTTTCTGGGTCACACACAGCCAATGAAAACAGCGTACGTGTCTGATTGTGAACAAGTGATGACTAACTACTACAATAACTTAGACATTTTAAGTTTAACAGATGAAAACTGGGGAATAAGAAGGAGAAATTAGACAACACAGACTGTTTCCATCAGAGCCTGAATAATGTTTCCTTGCCTGCTCTGTGGAGATTACTACGTACACCTCTTGTCTTTCAGAATGAAAATCGCAGACATCAAAACAACTCAAGGTATCCTAACATGATGCAAAAGTCATTTCTGCTGTATCACAAATATGCAAATACTGAGATACTGGCAACATATGTCTGCACTGGTGGAGAGGAGACAGAAACGTGTTCAGAGACGTCAGGGCAGCTGGTTAATTACAACCTCAGGTTATATACATTTGGTCCTTTGTTTGAACAAGTGATGGGATGAGTTAGATACAGCCTGCATCAGGCACACACCCTTCTCTAGGACAAAAAGATGATTCAGAGTGATTTCACAGAGAACATGCAAATGCATCAAACATAGTGATTTCTGATCCTTATTTCTACTGGCTCAAGAAAAACAAGCGCTTGAGGTCATTAAAGTGCAGATGTGCAACAGTTTGCATCAATTACAGGAAATGTAGAGAATAGAGAGGTATCATATTACACCCTTGAGTCAGCACACAGCTACACTCCGAGTGGACAGCAGCTCCAGCTGTACAGCTGAGCCTCCAGTTGCTGCTGACGTGGCGGGCAACATGTCTGCCTCAAACTGGAGGCCGTCCCAAGCTTCTGTGTGGGCCGAGCCAACCCCTCCCTGCGTCTACGTCATCACATCCCATTCTGTGTCCGGGCAGTTTCACATTTTCTTTCTGCTGAATATATAGTTTTAAAAACTAAATATAGTTCGGATAAGTATCAATTCCACAAAGTCTCTCTGAGGAGTTATTCTGACATGTGCCTTCCATCTCAAACTCAATACTTGCATATGCTTTATTTGATTTCACTCAAACAACCCAGATTAAGTCATGTTAACCCATATCTTTTTCTTTTGTTCCTGTTTCGCAGGCTGCTACAGCTGCTTTTGGAGACAGACAGGATGTGGATGACCAACGTTGTTGCTCTTTGTCTGCTGGCCCTTGTGGCCTCTGCAGAGGACAAGAAGCTGAGCAGCCATGCCACCACGCTGGCTGACAACAGCGCCAACCTGGCTTTTAGGTCTGTATCCGTATTATGATGATGATACATTTGTAACATAAAGTGGCCTGATTATAGTCTCAATTATTTCTATAGATTTTCTTAAGCACTTTTTTCTAAGAAAAACATAAGTAAATAATTGTTTTTGTGATTTTGATTTAGCCTCTACCACAACATGGCAAAGGAGAAAGACACAGAGAACATCCTCATCTCTCCTGTGGTGGTGGCCTCCTCTCTGGGGATGGTGGCTCTTGGTGGAAAGGCCTCCACTGCCTCCCAGGTCAAGACCGTCCTGAGTGCTGACAAACTGAAGGATGAGCATCTGCACTCAGGGTTGTCTGAGCTGCTTTCTGAGGTATGAAAAACAAATATAAAACACAATACATTAGACCTCATTATCAACAATTTTAAATTTTGGTACCACAAGAGGCCTCAATATAGACCCTCAATAGTTTCAAACTTTTGCACATTTGTCTGATTATATGTTGCTTCATCCCAGGTGAGCAACGCCAAGACACGCAATACTACCTGGAAGATCAACAACCGCCTCTACGGCCCCAGCTCCGTCTCCTTCGCTGACGATTTTGTGAAAAGCAGCAAGAAGCACTACAACTACGACCATTCGAAAATAAACTTCAGGGACAAGAGGAGCGCCGTGAACTCCATCAATGAATGGGCGGCGAAGTCAACAGATGGCAAACTGCCTGAGATCACCAAGGACGTGCAGAACCCAGATGGAGCCATGATTGTCAATGCCATGTTCTTCAAACGTGAGTATAAACAGTATTTTTGATTCCAAGCCTGATATGTTTCACATTTTTGATCATAACTCTGAAACGCGACTGTACAGAGGTATAACAGAGTCTTTTAATATTTCGTCCCACAGCTCACTGGGATGAGAAGTTCCATGATAAAATGGTGGACAACCGAGGCTTCCTGGTTACTCGCTCATTCACCGTTGGAGTTCCCATGATGCATCGCACAGGTGAGTCTCTCCGTCATCTCTGCTTCTGATCTTATTATGTCTTCACAGCTTCATAGCTGCCTCAACAAAAATCCAAGCAAGATAAGGTATCTGATTAGTCTGACTGCGCTTCACAGGTCTGTATGACTTCTATGAGGACACAGCGAACCGCATCTTTGTGCTGAACATGCCTCTGGGCAAGAAGCAGGCCTCCATGATCCTCATCATGCCCTACCATCTGGAGCCCCTGGAGCGCCTGGAGAAACTCCTGACCAGGAAGCAGGTGGACACTTGGCTCAGCAAGATGGAGAGCAAACCTGTGGCCATCTCTCTTCCTAAAATCTCTGTGGAAGTCAGCCACAATCTGCAGGTAAATTGGTGGCAATTTGGTGATTTGATGGTTATCACAACATAGATATCCAAAAATCAGACATCAAACAAAAATAACCTTAACCCTGTGTGTTGAGCAAATCTGTCTCTCTGTCTTCTCCAGAAACACCTGGCTGAGCTCGGCCTGACCGAGGCTGTGGACAAAGCCAAGGCTGACCTGTCCAACATCTCTGGAAAGAAGGACCTCTACCTCTCCAACGTCTTCCACGCGTCGGCCCTGGAGTTGGACGTGGAGGGAAATCCGTTCGACACCAACATCTTCGGCACCGAAAAGCTGAGGAACCCCAAACTTTTCTACGTAGATCACCCCTTCTTTTTCCTGGTGAAGGACAACAAGACCAACTCCATCCTTTACATTGGCAGAGTGGTTAGACCCAAAGGAGATAAGATGCGTGATGAGCTATAATGTTAATGTTGTGAATCACTTTGGGTAGCTTTGTGAAATTATGTCAGGATCCTGTGTGTTCATTTTGGTATTACTGTTCCTCATGAGCACATTCCAATAGACAATCTGTGGACTGAAAATCTGAGCTTACTGTTTTTAGACACACTACACCTTCCCAGGGAACAATTTTGTATGTTTAAGCCTCAGCGTTAAGCCCCCTTGGATTGAATTATGTCCTTAATCACACAGAAAAACACAAATATTTACCTCATTTGAGATTTCCATAAACAAAAAGCAGTTGGCACAGCAGACAACATGCTTATATTAAGTATGATCTCTTTTTCTTTACATTCTATTTTTGCCATTGTGGTTCGGCCATGATTAATGTGCTCTTCTTGCAGTATCTTTAATGTTTAAAGAAAAAAAGATCTTTGCACAAGCTTGTTTTACAGATCTGTCTCACTCCCTCCCTTATTTTGCCTCCAGTCTGCACTGCACTGAATTGTTCGTCTACACAAGCTGAGTTTGCAGTGGAAAGGTGGCAAACGTCTGGAGCTTAATTTATGTCCACTTGCCAACCATACTGTTGTTGCTGCAGGTATTTTCCACAAAGAAGCTGTTGGAATTCTGTGATTATGAAATCATGTGTTCATTTTCCAATAAAAATAAAGGAAATGTTCTTTGTGTGTGTGTCCTGTTTTTATAAAAGCATGCCTGAATACAACTCTGGAGTGCTGAACAGAGGAATGTGAGCACGCAAGAGTTAACATCTCAAAGGAAAAGGGATAACAATCTTTCCAGTTGACTAGAGGTCAAACAATCCTGCCATCTCTGGAATGCAGGGACATGACAATGGCCGCCTTTTCCTCATACTGCTAATCTGCTGTAGATAACCAGCCAGAGAATTTGGTGGTTCATTTCTTTAACCACCACTAGCCTTAATAATAAGTGGGATCTTTGTTAGGACGTCCCAACCAGAGGAAAAGCTGACTCTGCAGTGGAAGAACTGGAGTGCAGGGTTATCATGGTGAGTGGGGAACTTAATCTCCTGCCGTTCCAGCACAGCAAATGAAAAGGTGTAGCTGCAACTCAACATTGGGTCAACAAAAGAATCAAAATCAGTAGTTTTTAACACCTTTCACACAGTCAAAACATTAGCTCAAGACTTTTGTTATCACATAAATAATACAACCCCTTTGTAAGAAATACAGTAAATGGCTTAGATTTATTTCTGTGTAAGAGCTGTAGCACCACCTTCTGGTTGTAAAGAGTAAAACGACTATAAGGAAGATAATTATGATGTTACAAATCAATGGTTTAATTATTTTATCATGTCGTATTTACATGCACATTGTACTTTGCAGTGCAGGAATAATACACAAGACAAAATAACAACATATAAATTACACAATGACTGACTTTGCTGTACACCAAGCATGAATTACGCTTCTCCTATAGTCAACATTAAAATCATAGAATATAAGGGGATTATTTCTAAATGTTGTTTAAAAAAAAACAATAATTTGGTTTGGTTGAGACGAGACTTTATATTTTGGGGTTTAGGTCAAAACTTTGACAAATACATAGTAACATATTAATATCATTATCATTTATTTGGATTCATGTTTTTCTTTTAAATTTGTGCTCCCAGGTATTCCCTTACACCTACATGCCATTTCAATAAACTGCAGTCAGCATCTACATTTTGTCGCTTTTATTCTTTTACTTCAAAGCACTCAATAATAAAAATCTGTTCAATGCTTCTTAGCAAATGTCTTAATTTGAACACTAGATGGCGATGTTCAGCCAGTGCACAGCTCGCACACATCACCATGCTTCTGTGAGGGAAACTATACCTGACACTCTGGAAGTGTTTTAATGTACCCTAGTAGAAGGGTGCAAAATGAGCAGTCACACTCCCAGATATGATTAATGTTGTACACTCCGTAGACATAAACATCTATGGATTTATGTACAAAAGTTACTCTGTAGTCAAGAAAGGTTGGTTGATGTTGTAAATAAAATTGTTGCATGAACAGGCACACACACAGATTGTGTTCTTATATTGACACATTAAAGAGAGGATGTAAAGTTAACTGTGATAACAGAATAATACGCAAAAAAAAGAAAAGAAAAAAAAGCTGAAATTTTGATCGATAATGAATAATTTCTTTTCACATTATAGCTTCGTATTACAGGACTATTATTGCTAGCAGGAGTGTCATATCATTCAGAGATGTAGCAGTAGCATGTAGCTGTATCAGTTAACTCAATTTACTTCAACCAGAATTATAGATGATGATATCAAGTGTTACAACAACGTGTCAGTGGACTAAAGCAACCACTGAGCACTTTGGAAATAGTAAAATTCCATTAACTATAGCAGAAAAGAAAAATAATCTTTCCTTTTCATTAGTGTCAAACAATAAGAGGGTGACATCTTTAAAAAATAAATAATTAAACAATGGGCATGTATGGACTGGACTGACTGTTCCTTCTCATTCTGCTCTAGTAGAGTAGAAATAAAAGTGGCAAATTTCTCTTCTTCTCTTTTGATAGTTATATACAATAGCAGCCTTTGCCTCCAGCTTTGGAGGGCTAATAACATAATATAATATTTAGCCATAGCTAAGTAACAGCCTTGGCTCCACAACTCTATTATGAGCTTTCATGACAAACTAAAAACAGACATTATAAGCAGAAAAAAAACAAACATTTCATTTTGAAATAGGCGTTTTGGGGCGTTCAATCTTCTGACGGGTGAACCTCTGGTTGCCCTGAAATAGGTGACCACTCAGTGGCCAGTGTGCGTAGAGAGGAGTGAATGAGTGCATCCTTCATTAAGGAGCGGGTGCACTTTCCTTGTGCTTTTCGGCAGCAGATACGTAGGCAGGTAATACGACAACTCTCATTACATTAGCACCGTCGCGTTCTGCTGCGTTGGCTGCAGGCAGATTAGCCAGTCGATGGACAATCCTATTAAACAAGTCTGCATTAAGCCACAGTGAGAGGCTGCGTGGTGCCTTCTCTGCTCTGCCTGCCCCTCCCAGCTCTTTGTCTCTTTCTTTCTCCGGATGTGTCTGGTTTTGCTTCTTTCACATCTTTGCTCCTCTTCCTCTCATTTAGATCTTGTTGTCCACCTGCCTGTTGGCCTTACGAAATAGTGTCTTGATCTCCTCTGTCACCATCTCCTGCCAGTTATCCCTAGTAAAGACAGAGGAGGGAGTTAAGACCAATATTGTATTTTACAGAGCCATTCATTCTTAAGCAGGGCTCTAGGATGTAAAGAAACAGAAATACTATGAAAGAGTACCACAAAGCACACAAAAAGCACAAACAGTAAAACGAATGCTAGAAGTTAATTATGAAAATGTGCCAGCCACAATAAAAATAAATGAAGTCAACAAAGAGCGCTTTCACCAATCCGATTAAGAACATGTAGAAGATGATAAGATCAAGAGATTAATGAGAATCGTAAATCACAAAGCCACCACTAAGGTTCAGAACTCAATGAGAGGGAATTGTGTCTGCGCAGGCTCAAAGGGTTGCCTTTGGTCACATCGAATCAGCCACAATGACATTTCCACAACACAACACAACACAACACCAGCTGGCATGCAGGTCTCTACCTCCTGTGTTTGAACTAAGAAGGTCAAGCCTTTTTCTCGGCTTTCTTTCTCCTGTACGCGGCTATATCCTCCGGGTTCAGCCCGTGATTGTTTTCCCTGAAGTAACATGCGGATAGTTGCAGTTTGCATGAGTCGTGTATCAATCGCAGGTTAATGGCAGTTATGCAATTTTCGATCAGATGGGAGTTGATAATGAGAATAATAACAGTGAGTTGAATCTCTTACCCTGGTTTGATCTCTGGTGGTTTTGGCAAAGGCTTTGTAAAGTTTGTTTTCCCCACAAGCCAGTATGTCTCTTCAATACCTTTACCCTAGCAGAAAAAACAAAAAAGGCATGGATAAGAAAATCTGAGAGTGTCAAAATATTTGCCAACACTGAGGTTAAATGTTACCTTCAACTCTGTCTTGCCTCTGACTTCTATTTTATAACCTTCATTAAGAGAATGGAGGATCTTCACAGTGCTCATATTCACATGGATTCTATAAGCTGATGGCAGAAGAGAAGAGAGAAAGAGATTGGACCAAGAAACAAAAAACAAAACATGAAGCAACACAACAAAACACAGTGGGTGATGTGTTCAGTGTGATACTCACGCAGCCCAGTGGATTCCATACGAGAGGCAGTGTTGACAGTGTCTCCAAAAAGGCAGTACCGAGGCATAGTCAGACCTACCACCCCAGCAACACAGGGCCCTGCAAACACAAAAAAAACAGCCAGATATGCAGAATAATATGATTAAGAAAAAGAGTAGCTGTATCACACTCTGATTGTTTTTGTTGTTTCTCATTTGATATATGGTTGCTGCATCTTACGCACTGAAGTATCACATGTATAGCCTTCACTATATGTATTACATGTATTTTTCTGCATGTGTGTTCCAGCTGCACATAAGAGAGGTAGATGAAATAAGACCTGGAGCTTGTCCAGTCTAGAGCTGGATTTAATAGTGAGACTCTAATTAGTGAAACTGAGTCGAAACTGAGACTGGGACATAACAGAGTAAGATTCAAGACCATTAAAGCTATTGTGTTGGTGTATTTGGCCTGTATTAGTTACTCAACTCATTCATTACTTAACAACACTCAACACTGAAGCCTTATTTTTACAGTAGGGGAATATATGGATATTTGTCACCTCTGACGTAGACTGAAGACAAATCGTTCATTTTACATGTCAAAATCAGTCCTACAATGACCGGTCACTATGGTGTTCAATTTTATGTATTCTACAAATGGCTGTACAGAGGTACTGGACCACCTGCTCAACTGGAGCAGAATGTTAATAAGTGTAAAATGATGTGATGAGGACTCTGGCTTTGAACAGGACTCACCTGAGTGGATTCCTATTCGTATCCTGACGGGAACATCTGGCATGTGCCGCATATGGAAAGTTCCCACTGAGCTGAGGATGTTCAGAGACATGTTGGCGATCTCAGCAGCATGCTTGTTGCCGTTTCTCTTTGGCAGACCTGATGCTACCATGTAAGCATCACCAATGGTCTCCACCTGGGCAATGCCAACATATTTATTTAGTTATGGACAAGAGTGTGTCACTGGTTACTGGTTACATGGCTCAAACAGTAGCTTTCAGGTCTCTTTAAGGTCTTGTGCTATACCTGTTTACTAAGTACACCTCCTGTTGATCACTCCACAGTGTCAGGTTGAAACAACATTTCTGTGAATATTGCTAAGATGCTGGAGGGATGCATTCATAAGCCTTCCGCAAACTCCATAAACAAATCACTCATTTTCAAACACATTGATTGGAAATGAGTGTATTATGAATATCACGCATGCTTTCTGACCTTGTAGACATCGTGGCTATTGAGCACAGCGTCAAACAGAGTGTAGAGGTCATTGAGAAGGTCGACCACCTCGATGGGATCACTCAGTGAAGAGATGGTGGTGAAACCTACAATGTCACTGAAGTAGATTGTCACCTCGTCAAAGTACTCTGGCTCCACTGTGGCACCAGTCTTCAGAGCCTCAGCCACAGAACTGAAGACAGAGAGGCAGAAAAGTGAGATGAGATTCAGATAATCATGCAACAAACAGTATATCTATTTCCTAACTTCACAGTGTGGATTGGATCATGGTGTGTGGTTAACTCACGGTGGGAGCATCTCAGACAGCAGTTTTTCTGTTCTCTGCTTTTCCACCTCCAGCTCTTCTGTTCTCTCTCTGATGAGGTCCTCCAGGTTGGAGCTGTACTGCTCCAGCATCCTCAGCATGGAGTCAATGATGTTGGTCTTTTTACCCTTGTTGATGAGCTTGAACTAGTTGTAACAAAATACAGATTCATGTTAAACAGTGTAATATTTTTAAAACTGGTTTACATGAGTGAAATAACAACCGTATAGTTTGGAATAATATCACACAACGGTGTCTCCAAAAAGTTACCCTGTCAAAGATTTCGTCAAAGGTTGGTCTGCGGTCAGGCAGTTCACTCCAGCACTGCTTCATCAGCTGGATACACTCCAGTGGAGCCTGGTCCGGGGCCACGGTGGGGCGACACATTGGAGGAGGCTTCTTTACTTTACGGATGATCTCTGGTGAGGAGATGGTGGAGATGGGACACATTAATCCAGTGTCAAACAAGAATATGTAGCAGTATTTTGTCACACTGCTGGCTGTGAGCTCTGCTGCCTGGTAGCAATATAAAAACAAACAAACAAATTGGTCGTGGCTGTTGTGTTGGTGAGATGTTCCTGAAATCTACATCTCACTTGTCTCAAAACATCTGAAAAACTCCTCTCTAATTTGTCTGCTTCTCTTAATCAGCATCTCCTCCTTTGTAATGGATGCATACAGTACCTTCAGGTGGTAGACCCAGCATGCAGTATGGCGGCCCTCTGACCACCACCTCTTGGAGGATAATAGAAAAGCTATACACATCTCCTTTATAGGTCCCTTTACGTGAGCTTGCAAGGTCTCTCAGGAACTCTGGAGCTGTCCAAAATAGATCTGAGAGGACAAAAGAAAGAATTCGATATCAGCCAATGAAGACAGATTTGGCGACGTTGTGTGTATACATCACTGGACACTACCAGTGAAAAAAATAAATCCCAGACAATTTATATTTATATTGTCTTCCAAAGAAATGGAACTGTGTTGTGATTTCCACCAGGTTTGGGTTAGGCTTTTACCTTCAGGTGGAGGTTCTTCTATGGGAGCTTTCTGAGACTCCAGCAGCTCATTGAAGCCATAGTCAGTAATCTTGAGGACAAAACGTCCGTCTACCACACAGTTACGAGATTTTAGTCTGCCGTGAGGAAATTCTCTGTGGTGAAGGTATTTCATACCCTGGAAGCAAAACACATCCAACTCACATAATATATCAATAAAATTCACTTTTGAAAATCATGGCAAAATGACAAACAGGGTTGTCATATTTATGTTTACCTTGATGAGATCAAGCAAAAGTGAGGACTTGAACATCCAGTCTAATTTAACGTCCTCGTTCCTCAGCAGGTCCTGCAGACTGCCCCGCGAGCAGTGCTCCGTCACCACCGCAAACATGGAGAAATCCGAAAAGAAGCCCAGGAATGGATTGACATTTTCGTTTCTCAGGTCCTTCATCTGAGAGCACATAGGTGGATAAACAGGTAATGCAAGGACAGAAGAAAATAAGGTATGTTAAGATACACACAATAGAAATGTGTAGCTTTTCCAAACCACTTAATTTGAGTGAAGATTCTACTTTGTGTCCGTTGTTATCCCCCCACAAGTCAAGACATGTTTCTCTACCTTTGTGAAAATCTTTGTGGTGCTCTGCTTCACCTCCTTGAAGTGGCCCTCCTCAAATTTCTTCAGCCAAACCCAGTCGCCCTGGAAGAGGAGCCATGTTGTTACAGAAGAAATGTTGCAGATAAAAAATGGAAGGGTTTACTTCCTTAAAGACTGTGTGTTTTCTTTTTTCCTTCAAAATGTGGCAATATACCATTGTTGTGATAATGAACAATGCAAGTAAAGTTGAATCGAGAGCAACTGGACTTGGTTGTAGATACGTGAAGACATTTCACCTCTCATCCAAGAGGCTTCTACAGTTCTGAAGAAACTTCACCAGTAAATCAGAACTGAAGAAGCCTCTTGGATAAGAGGTGAGAAGTCTTTAACTATCTACAACCAAGTCCAGTTGCCCTCAATTTTACTTTTCTTGGATAAGCATGACCTGGATGACTGAGAATCTTGGAGATGTTTGTAGGTATTGTGTGGAGGTATTGCAGTAATTCCAGATTACAAATCTTACAGGATACATGTTTATACAAAACAAGTGAAAGTGATTTAATTAGAAAGAACAAAAACGTGAACAACACCTTATCTGAACTTTAACCAGAACAACTGACTCTACTCCCCCTTTAACCAAAAGGTTTAACCTTACATGACATTGTGCTTCACAAGGACACCCTTCAGTCCCTCAACAGATACTTATCAATTTATTTTTAATTACATTTTTTAATATTGTTTTGCAGTACAGGTTGAAGTAACAAGTGCAATGACTCAATATTGCAGTGTAACCTACCTCATACACGGCTACATTTGTGGTCTCATGAGTAGCTGTCTGCATGCTGTTTACAGAGTGTGAGCGGTCTGCAGATTTCTCCTCCAGAGCGCTCTTAGACTCGCTCAGATCCTCCAAAGTGATTTTCTGTGGGACATCAAACACCAGGGGAAGATTTAATAGAAATCAGTTGTATCCTGAAACATTCAGTGTGTCATGTCCAAGGAATGCAGATAAAATTGTGGTCAATAGAGTAGTTAAAGTTTAATTTCATATTGGAGACTAGGATACAGTGAGGCTGATTACCTTTTTGCTAAGCTGGGGGTTGATAAAAGTGAGATCCTCCAAGGTAAGCAAGATCCGATTGGGACCTTTGATCAGCTGGATCTGTTGAAGTCGCCGCCTGTCAATGAGATTTAGAAAAGATAAAAAACTGTCTTGGAGATCGTCTTTGGAGCAAAGAAATCCTTGTAGGAGAATTACTTTTAGTCCAGTGTTAGTGTGTATTCGTGAGGTTGGAAGATACATAAGAAGAATCAGGATTTTTGATATCTGTAAAGTCACAGCATGCAGTAATTTCAAGGACATTTTAGGTTTCTTTGACTTATTGCCATAGGTCAAGATGATCAATAGTGTGGTTTTTAAATAACTAATTGAAATCCTCACTTGGTTTGTCTGAAATGTTAGCCAGAGTCAAACTCCCAAAACTCAAAAATGTGGCTGACTGTATTTAAGTTGCTAAGGCTTTAGGGGGCTGTCCCTTCAATCGTCCTTTATTATTCTCGAGCCTTTACACAGAAAATCTATCATTGTGCAAATCACAGCAATGAGTATGAGAGAAATGGTAGGAAAGATGGAGGCAGAAAGAATGGAAGAGAAACACAAGGCCTCATCTGTATAATTCTACATAACATGAACCAGTTTGTATTTACAGGCTGTACCTGATATAAAGACTTATACCGAGCCCTCCTACAGCCAGAGTCAAGATGACAGCCAAGACCACTACGATATAGACGACCTCCACACCTGAGGACGACAACAGGTAACTCGATTGTGTGGGTAATTATGGTTGAGGAATAAATGACAAAATGTATGAAATACATGCCATAAAACTGTGAAGACTTGAGTAAACACAACAGACTGTATACACATGCCAAACTGAAATATCGTACCTCCTGAGCAGATGGCATTCTTTTCAAACCAGCATTTGGAATCAGACGGTGGAGGGGTTCCTCCTGGAAAATTAATGGACCTCCCTGCAAAACTAAGCTCTCCGGACGTCAGATCCACGATATAAGTCTGGTACAGCTGGCTCCCACTGTTGTCAGTGTCCAGGATGACATAGTTTGTCTTGATTTCCCTAGCAGTGTCCACCTTGACCTTTTGGTTGAAACCGCTAAAGGTTGTGTTCTTTGTGAAGTAGGCCAGGTTCGAACCTGACAGCTGCATGCCTGCTCTCCTGGCATTGTGGATGGACTTAGCCAGGAGGTAGATACTGTTATAGATGGTCCCAAACAGGGGGTTAACCTGCAAGGATGATCAAGGGTTGTTGGTTGGGGCACAAGAGAAGACATGATGTGTTACTATATTATATCACTAAAAATGAATGTTTCTGACAAAGAGAGTTAGCAATTGAAAATGCAGGCAAAAATACTACGTATGGGATGTTTATCGTATGATAAACATGAGTTCAAATGAGAGATATCCTTGGAAAGACTCCATGGGGTATATGGGGGGAAGAAAGGCAACAGGAAACCCACTCACTTTTTGCTAATTAAAGGGCATGTAACACTGATATTCATTATAAAATGCACAAAATAATAAATCCCTGGACTGTGCTTTCTTATAGAACTACAGCAGAGGAATAACAAAAAGATGGACTTTCATACTAATAAAGACTGACTTTGGAAGTGACCTATTTGATTTCTCTAATTCACAATGACTCTTGAACACATTTTGCATGTATTGAGGATGTGGATTTTTGCTCCCTATCCCTTCCATTGATACTAGGAATGGATCACTTCAGCGACTATTAAGTTTTTCAGTGTAAAAATGGGCATGTGAATAGTGTTAAGACAGACTTTAAAAAGTGGGACCCTATCCTTTAACTCCCTAGTGTATCATCCTAAAAGTTCCTACCTGCTCTGCCTGCACGGCCAGCGTCAGTTCCTCACTCCTCTTGGCGGCAGTGAACGCCTCGTTGAAAGACAAAGGCTCAGAGGCCACAGTGATAGTGAGCACAGCATCATAGGCCTCCCTTAGCCTGCTGTTGTTTTGCAAGGGAACGTAGGAGACGTTGGTGTAGGGCATGCTGTAGTAGAGAGTGTCGTAGGGAACAAACACATACTTCCCCGAGGTCAGACCCATTTCCCGTGCTTTGAGAAGGAAAGTAGCCTGCTGCTCACCTCCAATCAGGATTGAGTGCATGCACATGATTATGGCTGAAACAGACAAGGAAAAAAACACACAATAAAGTATTTGATTTTTACAAAGTGGCTCATGTAAAGTGATATATGATGATATGATATATGACCTCTGACTTCAGTATTATAATGATTGAATGTGTGAGCAAGTGACTAGTATGAACAAATACACTCTAGTAAAAAGTACTCCAGTGCCCCCCTCTAGTGGAGTGACTGCAATACCTACTCAAAATGTTTATCATATGATCAGAAAGACTTATTTATCTTATTTATAAACTCAGTTCAATTGGATGCAAACTGGCTGATGGCTCCAACTAAACCACTTGTTCAAATGATTTACAAAATGAGAGGGCGGCCTGTAGGATTAAGACACTGATAAATTAAGTTGCTGTCCCAGCTCACCTTAACCACAAGGTTAAATTTACAGAGTCAAGATGGCTTCCTCGTCAGATGGCTGAGCTTACTGAAGAGGGTGTGTACCGCTGGGATAAGAGAATATTCTTGTGGAGCAAATCAGGAGAGCTGATTGTTTGACATTTTGCACTCGTTCACCTGTGATGTAATATCTGCTCCCCATGTTCTTATATTACAGGTCATTTATTTCTATAAATCCCCTATTTCAGAACTAGATTCAATGCGACTTTATTCTACTTCATGATTATCGCTCACTTTAACACATACATGAACCCAGGTCCTCACCTCTGATCTCTCCTGCAGCTTGGATCTTCCTCAGTGTGTTCTCCACCTCTGTCTCATTAATACCAATAGGTGTAACCAGGCGAACGGGAAGCCCCTTATTCCTTAGAGCAGTGGCCAATCTCCCAGCAGTATCCACCCAAATATCCTCATTGGATGAGACCACCACAAGACTGGCCCACCTAAAGTGTTTCAATACGGTGAACAACACCTCAGTGGGGAACGGTACTGTTCTGGCGAAAGTTGGGTATCCTGTGGTGCGGACGAGCTCATAGTTAACACAGCCGTAGGAGAAGACGGCCTTATCCCAGTTCTTGGCCAGCAAAGAAGCTGCAATACAGTATCCGGGGTTGGTGGGGCCCAAAAACGCATCCGCCATCTTCTCATAATAAATAAAGGCGGTGAGAGCTTTGGATGTTTCACAGGGCTCCTGGAGGATGATAAAGTCCATTTTCAGGCCCAGATCCAGGTTCAGGTCTCCGTTTATCCTGCTGACAGCGAGCCTGGCGGCCGCAGCAGGCAGCGCTCTGTAGTACACAGGGTCGCAGTTCCAAGGCCCCAAGACCCCCACTTTGAAAATCAAACATCGGACACAACAAGGGAACGTCAACACTCCGAGGAGGACCCATAATAGAAAGTTATAGAAGGGCAGTGTGGTTAGAGTTGGTCGACTTTTAATGATGGGGATATATGGATGATTGGACTCCCATAGCGTCCCTCTGAAATTTGGAGGAATATGTTGCATTTTCCTTCCAGGATGTCCAAGGTGAAGTGAATCTTTGCGTTCACTTTATTTATTATCAATTAGACCAGTGACACCTGCAAGACAGATGGAAATAAATGTTCTGGGAATAAATAGTTTCAGAATAAAATTATGAGCCATATGGCCAAATTGAAGTAACTTACCATGTCTTTGATGCCATCAGGACAGCTTCAATGTCCGGTGAGACAATCTCACAGGTGTCCTCTCGGGTCTGCTTCTCCGTCTCCACATAAACCCTCACCTAACCATCCCAAAAACCTTACCTATTCACCCCGAGGATTCACGGCGTCGCTCATGCGAAGACACAGCAAAGTCATTGTGTTTGGATTACGGGGCTGAGAGTGACAGGCAGGGCTCGCGTCTGTCGCGTTTGGAGACAACTTCAGCACCCTGGAGAGCTACTTACGCCCCGCAGTCAGCGCCTCTGAAGGCTCCTGCGCGTTTCCACAAACACCTCTGTTCACAGGGAGCATATCTGAACGAGGGAAAAAACACCCCCGGCCCTCAGGTTTTCTGTCTGTCATATGTATTTAAAAAAAAAAAAAATCCAAATCGAAGTGGCAAAAAACTCGGTCGAAAAATGAGCCGTCCTCCCTCAAAATATGTTTCTGATCAATAAAAATGGGAAAGTATTTGATGTATTATAAATATAGGAGGCCAGTGTCAGCTACAGGCCCATTCAATGAAGTCCCTCCAAAGTGACCTGGGGCAAAACGTAGGTGTTACTCTCTAATCCATTTCCAGTGAGGTACAATATAAGAGGATTGACAACAGGCCTTAGTCTGTTCTAAAAGCCTTGTTATCATTCATGCTGGAGAAGCAATAAGGCCTTTCCCAGTCAATTAACTTACTTCTCTAAAAATTACAACATTATAGCCTAGACCTCTATATCACTAGAGATAAATATTTTGTATGCACACGTTTTTCTAGCCATGGAGACACTTCAGCCATATTGCACAGAGACACCTGAACCGTGCTTTAATTGGTCTAATACACCTGCAGTACACCAGGTCCCACAGATCAAATGAATTTGAACCCTAGTGGAGTGGCAGTCATTAAAGATAACGAAGGGCTCTCCCTGTGGGTCCCCTGAGTTCTGCTGCGTTTCACCTGCGTCAGTCTTTTCAGCTCTTTCTCAGAAGACTCCACTGGTGAAACAGCCTGGCTGGCAAATGACTCCAAGAACAGCTGGTTGCCACAACATCAAGCCCTTGGATGACAGTGTGGAAGACAAAATATAGCAGGATGGATGACTTGAAAAAACCATGTGAGACCATGCAGTGGAAGGTTAGAATAAAAAGAAGGCGATTGTTAGCCACACAAACTTGTTTTAATTTAGTTAATGGAGACTCTCGTATAATCTTGCAGATCATCAAAGGATCATAACTTATCATAAATTGTAATGGCCACATAAGGGTTAGGTGTGAGCTTATGCTCAAGAGTTCATCTGTTCAGAAGCTATGGAGTGACTAGTTCAACCAACATCAGGCTGCAGCTGTGTGTGTGTGTGTGTGTGTGTGTGTGTGTGTGTGTGTGTGTGTGTGTGTGTGTGTGTGTGCATGTGTGCGTACGTGCGTCTGTGTGTTTGGAGGATATTAAATATCATGCCAAAAACCTTTTTCCTCCAAACTCAATCCAGACCACTGACTACTAAAGACAATGAGGCAATAAAGGAACATTATAAAAACTTTACACAATACAATAGAATCCATAGTTACAGGAATATTAGATTGCATTAAATGCACAAGGAGTTGGAAAGTGATTCCACCTTTGTTGACCCATATCCCACATAAGCTGATGAGCCTCTTAAACGTAACACCTTGACACCGCTGTCCTGCATCCAGGAATAGAGGACAGAAATGGCGACTCAGCGTAATGTCCACCCAGTGAGTAGTGAACACAACACATTGGATGCAGCTCCTGAGACGAGCTCTGCACTCTGTATGGGATACTGTGGAAGGAAACATAGATATTCTTTACAAGCCAAAAAAAAAAAGAAAAAAAGAAAGATATAAAAATACTTCAAAGACACATCTCTCACATTATACTGCATAGGAGCTAGGAGGTAAATTAGAAATTCTGTATCGGCAGAAAAGGAGATAAATGATTAAATATGTCTTTGGGCAGATAAAATAGGATCAGTGAGGAGATGGATGGAAAAAAATGCACCAGTGAAAGGTAAATGGAGACACCAAGCACAGAATATTTTCCTTAAGTAAGTTAAGGATTAAGTTCCTTTCAATTTTTATACTGATGTTATGGTGAAGTGTGCATTGAGAAAGCCCGCTTAATAGCACAAAGCAATGCCCAAATGTTGTTGATGCTAAAATAATGACTGAGGTGGTTTAACCTTATGAAGTATGGATCTCAAAAACTTAAAAAATAAGATACAATTGACTATATTCAATTAGGGGTATGGTTTTAAGTGAGAGTAGACCTAGCCTATATCACATATCATGAGCAAGAGTGTAAGTTAAAATACTTATGGCTCAGATCGTATGGCCTCTCACTGTCACTTTTGGACTACATACAGTACATACTCAACAAGATTTGTGCAGGATCAATACAAATCTCAGGCCTCGTGGTCAAAACTAAGCCAGACTGTGCTGATTCCACTGTAATATAGCAGCCACACTGTCCACTTGTGTCTTCCAACATTTTTTCTTTTATTTTCCTCTACTTTCAGTGGAAGCTGTCATGTCAAGTGAGCTGGTTTATTTGAGCTCCTTCATGATCCTTCACAATGCAGCCGCACACAGTAAATTTATTAGAGAATGGCTTTAGTTCTGGTGCCATCTAGTGGACACAGAGTGTGCAGTGACGCTTAGCCTTCTCTATTTTGCACCTTGATAAAGAGAGTAGACTTGATTTGTCATGGACTCATTATCTTTTTGGATGATAAAAAGTTGCACAAATCTACTTTCAACCTAGATTAAATAGGGATATTTTTGTAACATTCTTCCTTGTCCCTTAACAAGGAAGAATGTTATAACAGGAATTGAATGTAATTGATGTGTAGATAATTAAAGTACCACCATGGTTGTGTTTGCTTTAGTTAAGATATTTTCATTAACATATGTTGGGTTTTCATTCACAGTTTTTTTGTTGTTGTTCCTTTTACATACCGATATTATACTCTGCATTCTGCCTGTCTGAGCCCCTATCTTATCTTTACAGCCTTGAAGATTCCCAGACACTGCAACATGCAAGTGGGTTGTGTGTATGTGTGTGTGTCTGACTGTGTGTAGCCTACAAGTAGCTACATGAACACAATAATCTTTGCTCTTTTTTAAAAACAAAACAAAACTGTGGCCTTAATTTGTGTGGACTCTTGAGAGTGCATATGTGTGTTGTACTGTATGGGTGTGTGCTGTGATGCTGTCATGCTGTCATGCTCTCATGAGGAAAACAATGGCCAAGGTCGCAGATGAAGAGTGGAGGCCCCTCAGCATTGTGTGAGCAGCGACAGATGTTCACCATAATTCATCACGTGTGTGTCTGACCCTCCTTTTAGAGAAATTGTTACAATGTCTGATCTAACATGATGCAACCTAATGTCTACACAGATCTATTTTGGTCTGCTGTGCAGCAGTATGTGCAGGAGTTATCCTGTTAAAGTTGTTGTCAGGGTCTCTTGTCTAGATTAGTGTAAGGAAACGATTTTTAAACTAATATTTCCTGCATACACACTGTAATGGCATATTACTAAGTAAAATATTTTTAAATTACTTCATATAAACCTATACAGGCTCTGTCTGCAAGATTTTAAAGACTCAGTGCAGCTCTGCTGAGTAGGCAGTAACAGGAAACGTCTGTTTCCGTTCACATAATTTATTTTATCAGTTACATCAAAATGCAAACTTATGGCCAAATGAAACAAACCGACGCCTTGTTGCGCAACACTGTGTTTCAGCTTTTGTTTTCGAGTGGGTTTGAGTTTGCTGCGACTCCACTGCGCGCCGATGAGTAGAGTCAAATCCACCTGAGAGAGCAGACAGAGCCCGGAAGTCACACGTGTGAGCCTTTAAAAATAAAAGCACAATGTTGGTCAAGGAAGAAAGTTGAGATTCTCTAGTTAGAAAAATATTGCTTATCAGACGGTGACGGTTTAAGTTCTATTATTTTCAGTTATGTGTGTGCCATAAAGTCTATGATGTGTGTGTTAAATGTAAAATTACACAAACAAACAATAAACAAAAAAAAGAATGAGCAAAGAAAGAATGAAAGAAAAAAACGGGGATTTTTTATTTTATTTTTTATGAACGTTTAACTCATCGTTGTGGTTTAGCTAAGTCAATAGGCTGAAGTGATTCATTTCACTCTGTCCTGTATGACATTAAAAACACCATGGCTACACAACAGTAGCCTAGGCAACACAATGAAAAAACTGGTAACATGAACAGAACTACAAAATATATAACAACGGGATATATTTAGCGCAAATATCTGCTTAGACTTGGAGTGAAACTCGTAACAGACCCTGACGTCGCATTTGAAGCGTTTTGTTTTGGAAATCATCGATGGGAAGTTCTCTCATTTTGTACACCGGCGAGTTTGACAGTGGTAAAACGAGCCGAGTCTACCAGGCAGGACTTTATAGGATGGGAACAGACGAGTATGCCCTAGTGTTTCCAGCTCCTGGCAGTTTATTGCGTTGGAACAGACACACAGAGGGATCTGCGGAGCTCATGTAGACCAGCCGGCAGGATAACCACCGGGACACAGCGGCGCTGCGGGGGTCTGGAAAAATGGGAGCGGTGAAGTGAAAAACGTCCGAAAAGCGCACAGTCTGGATGAAAGGCACCAAAGTAAGTTACTCGGAACACCGGCTGACGAGAAAGTCATCAAAGTAGGAGAGTTTTTATTCTTTTATTTCTCATTTCTGTCTGTCAGAAGCTGTCTGTGAAAACCTCGTCTGTCAGCGGTGTAGTTTCGGACAGAGGAACTCTGTGGTCAGATCAGATTTCACGTTTGCCTCTGTGTTTAAGAAACCGCCCCTGGTGTCCCGACTGAACTGACCAGGCTCTTTTGTGTCGTTACCGCAAATTATTCAGACACAGAGAAAAAAACTGTGAGAAAACTTCTGTGAATGATGCGCGCAGAGGTGACATGTGGAGCAATGATTGACAGCTGAAAGGGGCGGGGTTGAAATTGATGGGGTTATTAACGGTACTTTGACTTACACATGTGATAACCGTTTTGAGTGTTTTATCCGAAAAGGCCACACTGGAGGTCTCTGCTCTCAGTGGTTTGCCACGTACGGCTGCAGGAAATTTGATCTGCAGAGGTGCCCATGCGGAGTCTGTACACCCGCCCCTTATGTTTACTTCCCAGGGCATGGCATGGTTGTTCACTCTGTTGTAATGCAGAGGGGGCAGCGACAAATTTGTCACAGTTTTCAGTCATTTTTTATGACACAGAGGGGAAAAGAGGCCGGGAAATTGACATTTAAAGCCAGAAAGAAGAGCTTTGTTTGGGATATCCGCTGGAAGAAGTAGATCTTTTTCTTCAGTATAACTGGTAATGCACCAATGTAAAACTACTGTTACTGTTAAGTAAAAGTCCTGCACTCAAAATATTATTTAAGTAGTACAGAGGTATTGTCAGCTATAGATAGCCTACTTAAATTTTCAATGGTAAAAGTATGTGCAGCAGAATAACCCTTTTTTGTGTTATATAATTATATTTTATATTATTTGAGTATTGTTACAGGTAGATTACTGTGTAAGCAGCATTTTCATGTTGTAGCATGTTGAAGGTAAAGCTACTGATAAGTATACTGGTTTCATCTATAACAATGCATCATACTTTAGAAACTGATCATAGATGTTTTAAAAGTAAAATGTTAACTGAAGCTGTCACATACATGTTGTGGAGTAAAAAGTATAATTCCCTCTCAAATGTAGTGGAGTAGTACTAGAGTAAATGTACTTAGTTCATCATCACTGGTTTTCAATACAAACATATGTATCACCTCTGGTAAGTTATACTAATTTTAATATCAGCTTCAGCATTTTTCTGTCAAATAAAGAACATATTCACCAGTATATTGACATTATTTGATATTATCCATACAGCCTACAGTGAAGTTAACCTATTACACTAGACTTTCACATTGACAGAAATGGTAATTATATTCAAGCCATACTGTGTGGCTTCACCTCTTATAAATCTTTCATCACTTCTTTCTGAAACACTGTCTCTTCCAGCCTTGCTAAAATGTGCTTTGATGGATTTGATCAATCTCTGTTCTTGTGAATGTTTTTATTCACCATAACTGTAGGCGTCCCATTGCTGCCTAATTGTTTTAAAACACTTAAGTACCATCTATTTAATATAAACTCACTGCCTCCTCCTCAGTGTCATGCATTAATTTAGCTTAAAAGGATTAGCGTGGCATCCATCTTCTAATTACACAGTTTTCAGCCTTCAACTTGAAGATTAAATTGGGAAAGAGCGGCCTCAATGACATTAGGAACACATCAGTGCGCTAGAGGATACTAAACGAATTGAGGGCTAGATGGGGTTATAGATACATATAGATGTGTTAAATGAGAGAGCTAAGAGGATATTATGTTAGGGATATTCACTTTTGTCTTTTACTTTATGTGTTTCTTACTTTTCACTGTCAACAAATCCAGCTCGACAAAATCTCTTGAGATAAGTGTATTGCTTGTAGGCAATAAAAGTGGTGCTTTTATATTGGGTTTTGACATGCTAAGTGATTGCGTTTACACTGATAACACTCGATGGTAATTGGATTATCACATTGTTTAAGTTTTGCAGAAGTCTGAGTGTAGTTCAGAGGTGATAAGTCATAATTTTGTGAAAATCGTGCCATAAAAATAATCGCTGCTGTATGCCTTAGGTGTAGGTTGGTAAATAAATACATAAATAAACAACTAACGACTGATGATCCTCAGAGGGCAGGGGAGGTTGTTGTTCTGCTCTCCCAGGATAAATAGGTGTGAAAAGACCTCCGAAAGTGAGAAGGTGTCGGGGTGTGATTTCACAGGCTTTTGCCAATTGTCCACTCTGGGGGGTTCACAGCTCTTAACTGCCGTTGCCATTGGATAATTGCAGTAGTTAGAATGTGGCTGATTTGAAGGCAGCAGCAGCAGTTTGCCGTTAGCTGAGATTTATTGGCGAGAGGTTCAGAGGAACACCTGGTGCAGAAAGTTCACAGTCCTCGCTGAAGCAACAGATGGAGCCAAGGATGCAGGAGGGGAAGAAGGGACAGATGAACGTGGCTGCAAAACCACACAGAGGTGATGAGCTGCTGAAGACCACGTAGTTTGTAGGAGGCAGTTTTCATGAGGTGAAACACAACTTGCAATTGCAGAGAGGGCTTACTATCATTTTTTGTGACAGCCAATGATGTAATATATATACACAATATAAGAGTTTAGCGGTTGCTTTAAAACCTGAAGGTGCTGAGTTAATCCACACAACACTATGCATGACATCAGTACATTCATCAAGTTTCCCCTCTGCCCTTTATGTTGCTCATTCCATGGGTGGACTATTGAGCTTTTGAAGAGCTCAACCAGAAAAAAATCTTGTTAAATTTTGTTCAGTGAGTGAAAGATTTGTGAACTCAGCTTAATTTGACGCTCATAAAACTCGCCCATTCCTGTTTGGTCAAAACCTGCAGCTGGAGGGATTCTGGCCTTCATGAAAACACTGGTGTAAAATACTAACTCATCTTTTGCTTGTTTTCTTTATGTAAAGTGGCCTAGGGTTTAGTTGAAAAAAATTTAGTACTATTTTTTAATATTAAAGTCATACCCTTTATATAGCAGAACAAAACAATAATGGACACAGGACACCAGAAACCTTGATAACACTAATTCACTAGACAGGGTGAGTGAAACACAACTGAAATCATTCAGTTGATTACATTTACTCCACACCATCAGTATTACAGTAAGAAGTTCAAGGGTTAAAACTAAAGAAACACTGCACAGAGGTGAGCAGCTCTGTCTAAGTAGACTTTGAGCCATGGTAATCAGCCTGCATATGTTGATCCAAAAGTATTATGCAGCTATGCAACCTCATCATCTTACATAAGCTAGGATAAACAACCTTAACCCATGTTAGATATACCTGTTAACAGCCTTAACCCGAATCACTGTGTGTGACTTAACTGCAGACCATAAAAGACAGAGTCAGAATTTAACACCAATCAAAAGATCAGAGAGCATTGTTATCGTACTGCTTTTTGCAAGAATTAACTAATATGCATATAGGAAAAGCCGAACTTGCTCATGAAAAATACTTGTTTTTTTGATTGAGCATTTTCCATAAATTCTGGACAAAAGGTGGCCTCAGTGACAGATTAGACACTGATGTAAATTTTAAATGCATTGTGAGGTTGTAATTTAATTTCTCATGCAGCTGTAATGCTGTGAAAGGTTTTATCTTGATTGCGTGCTTTTCTGTGTCATGACAGGGTGACTTTACCATGACTGTTCATTTTTACCTATTGCACAACTCTTAACCTCTGGCCAGTATTCATACTTATTTGAGTGTTTGTGTGTGTGTACACATTGCTGAAGTTGAACAGTGTTGAACAGGGTGAGCTCTATTCAGCTTTCATTTACACATGACAGAGACACATAGAGGGACCTAACAACAGTTGAAAAAAAGGTATGAGAGGTTCTTCTCTGGTTTTAGATAAAGAATTTATTTTTATTCACTTAAAAATTAAACATTAGTGTGTATGTATTTTATTAAATCATTCATAATTTTTTTGAATATGCAGACTGTGTACTTATGTCGCATTTATATTGTTTCATTTTGGAGCTATAATTTCTACTGCCATTTCAGATGCAGTGGTATCATAGTATCAGACCATGTGGAAGTATAATTTTCAGAATGAGAAGTTATTTCTGAGGCTCACAGGAGATGCTCAGAGAGTGGACACGTTTCATTTTTCCTTTTTTAAAGTAGAGATATTTTAAGGGCCTTGATTTTCATTTTTACATCAATGCATAGTCACTGTAGTGAGTAAACTAAGAAATTGCAAATGAACTCTTTCATCAAAGAAATCGGGTCACACCCACTGGGAAACCAAGAAAGAAGGAATTTGAGGCTACTCCAGTTGCATGAAAAGTCTTTAAAGTCTTTTCCAGAAGATTAACAAATACCTTGAATACGACATTTGAACAATGACCTCTCTGCTCCTCGCTCCTCTAACTTCTAAAATCACAAACAAGGTGTTCTGATGTTGTCTGGGGCCAGTTTCACAAAGATATTTCAGACTGGTCTGTAGTGTTAGACCAGTCTTAATTTGGCTCATAGATCAGTCTAATGCAAGTAAGACTATTTCACAAAAAATAAAGACTGACTAATTTTAAGCCAAAGAAATTAGACACTTTACCCCCAGGCTAATTCAGGTCCAAGAGTAATGTTACCATGGTACCAATCAGTGACACCTGTGCTGGCCAGTAGCACTCTGGAGGCCAAATTGTAGCGTTTGTTGACATGTAATTTGCCGGTAGCTTGCATATAGCCTGTATCGTTACATCGTTAGCAGCTAGCTACCGGCTAGCATACCAAAACAACCGTCACAAAGTAAAACCTTTTTCTTTTGGCTGCTGTCATTAAAACAATCACTAGAGACATTGTTGGACTAATATTACCTGTGTTATCTTGGCTGTCATTGGCCTCTGTCTGTCCCTCTCGGGAGGCTGCTGTCAGCGCCAACGCTGGCCGGTGTGGAAGCCCCAGTCGCACCGCTGTTGACACCACATACTCCCCTCTCTCGTCCACCGTTTGTCCCCCCAAAACAGAAGCAACTGGCCACCGTATATCTTCACAATGTTCATTGTCGCTGCAATTTTTTTCCAAATCAGATTTTCTTCCTATTGTTACACTGTTCGCTGAATTTCCCAAGTAAAACGTCCTTTTAACTGTTGAATTCTTCCAGTAGACAAACATTTTCTGCTGGGGTAAACGGAGGTCAGCGGTTGAATGCGGTGATTTGGTCGGCCATTTTTTTTTATTTAGCAAAAAATCGGAATTTATCCAGAATTCATTTACCACAGTCGGATTTACTATAGTCAAGAATTAAACTGCTTTGTGCAACGGAAGACTTTAGATGTCTATCTGAAGTCTGACTATCTGATATATTTAAGCCACAGTCAAAGTGTATCTTTGTGAAACCAGCCCCAGGGCCTGATGATTGAGGCTGTTTCTTTGATGTTGATTGTTTACTGAAAGCTGATTAGAACATCCTATTGGATTCCATTAGAGAAAACTATCCAAACCATTAACGGGTGTGCCGTGGTTAAAAAGATTTCAATGCTAATAAAACATTTGTTCTCTCCCCAGGCATAATGTTACTCCTCCTGTGTTTTGGCCTGTTGCTGCTGGCGGGTGTCCAGGCCAGCACTGTTAAGAACTGCCACCCTGGTTGCCGCTGTGAGGTGGAAAGCTTTGGCCTGTTTGACAGCTTTAGCTTGACCAGGGTGGACTGTCGCGGGTTGGGACCCAGCACCAACATGCCCATTCCCATCCCACTGGACACTGCCCACCTGGACTTGTCCTCCATTGCCATGGGACCGCTCAGTGACACCATGTTAGCTGGTCCAGGCTATACCACCCTCGTTAGCTTGGACCTCAGCAGCAACCATATTACGAAGGTCGGTGGTTCATGGAAGTCATGTATAAACCTTAAAACGAAGTAATACAACTAATAGAATATTCTGTCTCGTGCAAATTAAAAGTTGAGTATATAATGAAAATAAAGCACCCACTCTCAATTTAATAAACTTTGGGGTATTGCTGCTTCATTGTTACATGCTTGGACACAATTTGTGGCTAATGTTAGCGAATGTTAACTAACTTTTTAAGTTATGAAATTGTGTAACCAATGTTAATAAGTGTTACTGACAGTTGAGTGTTTTGGTTTACTCTCACCACTGTCATTTTCAACGTTTTTACTTGCAGCAGGCAGCGGTTTTCAGCACAAAAAACTATAAAAATACACTTATTTAAACCTGCTGCGCACCAAATGGCATACAGACAAAACTAGCAGCTAGCCAGTGCAGCATTTAGCAGCTAAACAAGCTAAATAGCCAGATATTTACCTCAGCAAGTGGTGGAGACAAGGACAGGGTTAAAATGAGAGTGAATATTGGACTTACATTTATCAACTAGACACAAACATGGCTACAACATAAGAGCTAATGTTTCTCTGTATATGCTGGATACGCGAATAGGAGGCTAACAAGTTGATAATGTGCCAGTTTTGTGTTCTTAGCTTCTTTTCGATCAATCAGTTATTGCAAGTTGTGTTGTTACATTTAGCATTTTACAGAGAAACATTTCAGTGGTTTTATCATGACAAAATAATCCATTAGCACACTCAAACCTCAGGCCTATGATATTATTATGCTAGCTACTACACACTAATGGCCAAGTGTGTTTTTTTAATGATATGAAGGGTTAGCTGGTCACTCCAAATCATGTTTGATGGATAAATTTGTGTGAACACCTCAGAGGGCAGGGTGAGTCATTCAAAATATTTTGAAGTTTTAAAAGAACAGAAAAGTGAGAATTTCTTTCAACTGCATTACGTGTTTTCTTTATTTTTCTCTTTGTCAATCACTTCCCCGCCTCCTCATTTTCAGATAAGCTCTAATGCTTTGTCCAAGCTGCGTTACCTGGAGACACTGGATCTGAGCCACAACAACCTGGTGAGCCTCTCCCCGAGCTGTTTCTCTGGCCTCCCTCTGGCTGAAGTTGACCTCAGCCACAACAGCTTCCAGGAGTTCGACATGGATGTGTTCACTACTAAAGTCAACGGTGAACCTGTCAGCGTGGATCTGTCTCATAACAAGCTCATGTCAGTTTCCACGACTTTGCATGGAAGAGCATTACACATTCAAAGCTTAAATCTGTCAGCAAACCGCCTGCTGAGTGTACCCGGGCTGGCAGGACTTCCGCTGAGGTACCTCAATCTGGATGGTAACCCCATCACGCAGATCAAGGTGGGAGCCTTTGCTCAGCTGAAAGATCTGGTTCATTTATCCATCAGCAGTCTCCATGAGCTTCAGGACATCGAGCCTTACAGCTTCAAGGGCCTCCAGAGCCTCCAGGTTCTGGATCTCTCCAGCAACCAAAAGCTGAAGACTCTGAGCCCTGCTGTTTTTAGTGGACTAGACTCCCTGCAAGAGCTGAATTTGTCAGGCTCGGGTGTGGCATCCTTGCCAAATAACATACTGACCCACCTGCCCAGTATTAAGAGTATTACACTGGGACGAAGCATCCACTGCTGGAGGACCCAGAAACAGGGACAGTTCCACCGGCAGCTGGGTCATGTCCAACACAACGAGGTTCTGAACTGTAACATGGAGGGCATCGCATTGTGAGACTGTGCCTGTGGACATGGACCACTCCTTACAATCCAGATGCCAGAGGTGTGCCTTATCTGCTTTGATATGCAAAACACTTTTTTGTGTAACTCTCACTCAGTTACCTCTGTTTCAAGGTGAAACATTGGAATATGTCTTGAAGGTTTAACGCAGCCTTCATGAACTTTTGACACAAATATCACAAATGCTGTACTGTTTAGAGACTCAATGGCAAAATGTACGGCATTTAACATAGCACAGAACAATTGCTTTTACATCCTAACATACAGTATAGTCTAATCTGGTAGAGAGTCTTTCATAAATTCAAAACTTAGTAAAAAAAGTAATGTTTGTACTTAGTGTACATAATTTAAAGTGGGACCATATTAACAGTTATTTGCACTTATTCCAGTTGCATTTTTTTTTTTAAATAATGCACTTACATGTGGCCGAAGTGTCATCCACTGTAGTACAAAACCTTCTGCTGACCACTAAGAATTTTCATTTGACTTTGAATGTGATGCTTTATGGAAATGATTAAAAGAATAGTTCCACAGTTTGGGAAATGCACATATTCGCTTTCTAGTTGAAAGTGAGTTGAGCAGATTGATACCACTCTTATATCTGTTTATTCAGTGTGAAACTACAACTAGCAACTGATTAGCTTAGCTTTGAACAAAGACTGGGGGCAGAGGGAAACACCTAGCCAGACTTTGTCTGAAGAACCTCTAAAGCTCACTAATGAACCACAACATGTTTTTATAGTTCATGTACAGATAAAAGAAATGTCTATTAATAAGATGGATTTGTTACCTTAAGACAGAAGTAGGCTAGCTGTTTCTCCCTTTTTCCAGTATTTATGCTAAGCTAAGCTAACTGGTTGTTTATAGCTTCATATTTACCATACAGGCATGAGGATGGTATCAAACTTCTTATCTAACTCTCGGCGAAAAAGCTAATTATTTATCAAGTGTGGTCTGGAAAAAGTAAAGACTTAAACACACTGTGATAAAGCTAGTTGGGTAAATATCTTTTTGTGTAACAACCACAAAATAAACATTGTATTACTTGAATTTGCTTCTACAAATATTAGCCTGAATCTGAAAACATGTCCAATGTATTTGGACAATTTCTCTTCATTATGACACTAAGTTTGGTGTACAGCCTTTGTAAATTAGGTGCATGCGTCCTTGGATATGGTGCTCACTGTTTCAGTGACAGCACACAACTTGATCAAACAAGCTGTGTCCATGTTGATGCAGAGTTTATTTTGACCTTCTGTCTCCAGTTCAACAAAACAGTTGGTTCAGAACAAATCTGAGACAACTTTCACATATTTAGTAATGAAGTGATGCCGCTATCTGTTGATGTTTAAACTCCCAGCTGCACTGTGCTGTCACCTGTAACCTTACTTTAGCATTTCTGTGGTATTTCTAAGAAGACGATCAGCCTCAAGACTGCACATTAAGGTTGTGAATGTCAGCTATTTGTAAAGGCTTTGGTGTCTTAGTTTTGAGATTTGAAAAGAAATGAACCTTTTTTCAAAAGCCAGATGAGCCCAGTCTTGGTGTAGAAGTTTATATATATTAACTATATTGTATATAACTTATATAACGTGTGTGTGTATATATATATGTATATATATATATATATATATACATATATATATATATGAATCATATATGTAATAAACTGACTATTCTCGCATGTGCTTTGAATGACTGCTGTTACTCATGTTCTGTGTGATGTAAGAATGGCAACAATGGTTTGGTGTGTCAGTGAAGGAGCATAAACACACATTAAAAACAAAACCAAACACAAGGAAAGATTGTGTCAGAGTCGACACTGTGTTTAACTTTTTGCTGAAAATACTATTTTTCAAAGCAGTCGTGATTTCTATGAACAGGACTGACTCATAGCAGGGTGTGACTCTACAGGACAAGAGGAAAGCTTAGATGTCTGCGGTTTCCTCACAACAGTTTCTTTACTTTTTACAACTTCGTAACATGCTGTATATAAAGCTTTTTTTTCTTTCTTTACTTGAAAGTGCCTGGATACACAGACTCATACACACACTTGTGGTCTTGAATGGCTCTTAATAAACACTAAAGTGGGCAGACACGTCAGGGTTTGGCAGGTTACCATGCTACACTGGGTTGGTAACCTGCCAAGGAGGTGACTGGGAGTGAGACGAGAAGAGAAAGGAGAAAGAGGGGGAATGAGCTGGGTTTCAGTCACGGTAGCTTACTGATCTCCTGTGTGTGTCTGGCAATGAGCGTTTGTCCCGTGAGACAGAGAAAACATTCACATTATACCCTCCTTTCTCTTAAACTCCAAGACACCCAGAAACAGCCAAAACCAAAGAAAAGGCTGACTAAAGCGAGGGGTTTTCACAGATTGCATCAGAGTTGGACTGTACATGTCACACCCTGAAAACTGAGCTTGACAATATAGAGGATCACTGGTAGTTCTTTCAACAAGCTCAAATTCCCCCAGTTATCCTGTGTTTGGGTCTATTTAAGCCTGTGCATGTGTGAATGTGACTCTATTCTCTTCGAGCTGGTGGGAGGCTGCTTGAGAGCCCCATTGGATTTGACCCCGTTGCAGAAAACACTTCCAGATGTTGGTGCTTTTTGGTCCATCTCCTGAAGAGTTGGCATGTTGAGACCTAAGGAACCAAACATCCATCAGAAACTGTCCCGCCTGCGTTCAGTAGCACTGGGATAAACGCTCACTACAACACTGTGAAATCGCAAAGACATTCAGGGAATGCAACAGCACAACAAATCAGGTTAAACATCAAAAGTGAGAACATTTTTTTTTTCACTTTGGTCCCACTGTTGTAGCTCTTCATGTATGAGCATAAAGTCCAGCTTGAGTTCAGATTGTTTGAAGTGAAATAAAATGTTAACGGACATGAGATGTGACAGAAATTTCAGCGTTAATCAGAACAAGGACTTCATCAGAAAGCTACACTGAAAGAAGATCAGGTCACATGTCTATTTACATTTCAGTTTGCTCCTAACAATGTCCCTCTGTCTAGTCTGGGACGAGCACAGATGTGTTGAAAAACAGCACAAATGTGTTGCAATGCAATCTGTATGAAACATCATAGACTAGCTGGCTTAGAGAAAAATGAGGTTCTGTAGACTCTAACCAGAGAAAACCCACAAGTTCAAGGGCACTTGTTTTGATTTTTAACAGCAAGCGAAGGTGAAAAAGTTTCTCAAAGCACTGGAAATCGATAGAGCAGTTGAAAGAAATGCTGACATCTCAGTTTGATGCAGAAAAACAAACCCTGATGAACCCACGATGCAGCGCAGTGACATTTAATTAGAGTATGGTTAACTTTTGACACTACAAAAAAAAAAGAAAGTTCATTTCCCCTCAAAGTGAAGAAAAAACAGACAATGTAAAAGCTTGTTTTTGTGGTTTGAAGTAAAGTCATCACACAAATATAGTGCCTTTAAATATCCGTCAGTCACTGGAAGCGGAGGCAGTAATCATGAGAACAAGAGACCTTTTTTCAGGTTGCTCTCTGTAGATGAAGTTGAAACTGGGTCAACAGAAACTTTGAGTGAGTGAGCCGTGTTTTCAGTCACGTTGCTGATGTCTGAAAAAAAAAACAACAAAAAATCAGAAACAAATAAGTATTTGTAGGTGTGAGTTATGTGCAAATATTTGTGGTGTTATTGCTTCTAAACTAACAGCAGTTCACATTAATCCAAGTTTGAACAAGATTCAACAAGATTTATTACTTGACTCAGCGTTTACCGAAGAAAAACTGACTTTATCTTCCTGTTTTTCTTGTTCTTATGTTGCTTTTCAAAACAGACCGGCAGCGGAGAGATGATTTTAAACATCACCCATAATCTTTAGTTTTGAGAACAACTTAATTTAGGCGTGCTGTTTGCATTACGGTGGTGTGGGACATGTGGGTGAAGTAATCAAAAGGTAATCACTTGCTTCTCTGCAGTGGTCTGGCTCTGAGACGTAATTACTTCAAAGCAGACGGAAGCTTTGAACTGTGTATAATTAATTCAGGCAAGCAGAACCAGGGTGTCTTTATTAAGTGCTCTGTTCTTGCTTGAACAACTATCAAACTAATGTAATTTGACCTTCCCGCATAGATCCTCTGGAGGATCAGGCTATCCAAGCAGCTAATACACTTTGCTTCAACAATGAGCCCATATTGCTCCAAACACTGCAAGGTTTTACTTTTTGTCCCCGGTGAAACCCATAATTTGTGCTTTTAGAAGCAAGTTTCTGTTAATATGTTTACAGAAAGCACAACAATGCCATACAGTGGTACAAACTTCAACAGATTTTTAGTGGCCCTCAGGAAAAACAAGCAAATCTTTGTGGACTGTGACAAGTTGAGCTGATCTTTTGTTTGTCTGAAAAACAAAAACCTCTGTGCTGAGCGGCAGCACGCTGACACAGTGCCTTGGTGTCTATTGTCACGGTGGCACGACAAGCCAGAGGGCATTCAGGGCATTAATACGTCAATAGCACTGTTGTCAGGTGAAAACACAATAAAAATAAATCCATATAGGGACATTATCATATAACAGTTTGGGGAAAAATATAATATCTATATTATAGATATTATATTTTTAAAGTATAAACAAACCATCAGGCTCTCAATGAAAGCCTTGCTTACCTGTCTTTACAAAGTGCCAATATTTGTTTAAAGCTTGTGCAACTGAGTTCATGAGATGAGGTGGTTTTTAAATGGTAAAGCCGCAATTCTGGGATCAAATAGCTGAAGTTGTGACATGTCGTAAACATGATCTAATCTCAAAATGCTGCTGCAAGGGTCGCTGTCACTCCACAGAGATAAAATCAGCTACTGAGTCACTTTTATGACTGTGCTCTGGGTCATATCTGGTCTGATTTACCTAAACTTACAGGCCAACACTGAACAGATCCTGATTTTCTCCACATTCCAGCAGAGACTGTGCCTTTTCAGTGAAGCATAAACACCACAACTTCAGTTTGTTTTTTCTATTCTGCTCTGGGAAGAGGAAGAGAGGAAGAATGGCAACTGGCAGATGAGACAAGGCAGCCAGCACACTGAAGGCATCAGTGCGATTAAGGTGGAAGATAAGCTGAACAGATACAGGAGGATGGTATTTGCCACTATCATGAGCACACAGCAAAAAGCACATTCATCAGCACCTTTAAAACAAGGTGAACAAGACTCCTATCTGACCTGCAGTCTAACACCATCCACCACTTAAATTAGCAATTTAAACTTTTCCTCAAAATAGGTGAAGGGAAGACAGCTTTCAATTGGTGTTTCGTAAACCTTGCTGCCTGCTCACACTCAGTATAATCAGTGTAGAAACAGTGTTGCTTCACCACGTCTCATATTGGTGATCCGAGGAGGGAGTTTCCCAGAGGAAAAGGGGATATATCCTGATTCTGCTGCCCTCTCTGTCGTTCTCCTCCATCTGGTTTCCATCAGGAGCTGCTGGGCTGGACCATGTGAAGGTTTTCCTCTAAGGATACCACCTTTTTTCCAGTGCCATTTTTCACTGACCTGTTTCAACTGTCTATACTCGCTCCACATTTTTATAAACGTCAACCTGCCATTGTGCTTAAACGGGGGCAAATAAAGTGATTAAACACAAAATCATAATAGAAAAATTAGGAAAAATAAGAGCTGGATAAAAACATTATGGTTATTTTTTTATAGCTTCGGGGAGCTCACTCCAGTCTAGGAGCACTCATTAGTCAATGCACACCCACCGTATCTTGAGTCTTGGCTGAAGGATCAAACTCTTCTGCTCACAGAGCAGGGAATGCTCTGTAATGTAGCTGAAACACTGACTTGACTGTAATTCAAACGTCAGCAAACTCAGCATCAGCTCACGACCTTGTAACTGGTGGAAAGACATTAAAATTCAGGGTTCACGATCTTTGCATTTGGCAAGAGCTCAAATCCTCCTTGCTACATTTTGAATGAGTTGAAAGAGTTGGTTATGGTAAGCACTCCTGCCCGTCACAGGAACAGGGAAAGGTGCATGACTATGAGTGGAATAAGATTAAAAAAACAAAAATCCCCCCAAAAAATATGACCTCTAAATCCACATAGGCTAAAAGTAATTTAATTTTTTATGTTTCTCAGTTGCAGTGCTCTACAAAAGTCAAAAGTCAAGTCAATACTGAAAGTTGCTCTATTTCTGCAAAAACCACTGAGGAGAAAGAGCATGCCAGTAGTAACTGTTTACAGACCAGAGACTGTCTTGTTCACCTTTCCCGTACAGAAGACAAAGTTATCCTGACACTAAAATAAACATTTATTAGAAAAGCTTGAAATATGACTGCAGTCTAAGAGCTACAGCTCTTTAACACTGACATCATTAATACAGCTTTACTCTCCACGCTTCTTTTATTGATAACAATTCACTTAATTTACAAAGGTCTACAGACAAATACAGTTTATGTTAAATTGCTAAACTAATGAGCTCACAGACCGAACAAGCCAACGGTCACTGACCAGAAGCTTACCTTGCTCAGGATCTTTCTGTCCATAGTAAAAACGAAGTTATCCTGGCACTAAACATTCATTAGAAAAAGCTTCAACTTTCTCTCATGCAACAAACATGCATCTCTAAACATCACAAACATCTCCGTAAAGTTACTGGAGTTTCAACTGAGCCTGTTAGCCTGTTGTTTAAACTTCTTCATCAGGTCTCCCTTCTCTTTTTCAGTTGCTCTCTGCAAAATTACAATTCACACTCACACATTCAAAGGATAGAAAGCAGAGAAAATGTGTTGTATTATTTCTGAGACATGCAAATGACCTGATAATCTTACTTTAATTGAAAAAAGGACTAATGTAGAAGGCATCTTACTCCCAGATAAATCATCTGTGTTTCTCTAAACTGGAGCTTAGACTTTCAAAGTCAACATCAGTGATGAACACACAGAATTTGTGACACAGCCCATACCACGCAGTACCTCGGAAATAAGCTAATGAGGTGACTGCTTCACTGCACTGTAATTACATCCACATGATTGGGCCTGTGGATTATGCTGCTTGGCTCAAGCTTCACTGTTTCCTAAACTTCAGCTAGAGATACTTTACTGACCTTTCAAAACCAGGCTGCTCACAGTACACAAATTCTTAATTTTCATGAAACATCCCACATATCCTTATACTTTCTTTTCAGATAAATTGGCCTTAAGCTGTTACAGGATGCTGGTGGACGAAGATATTCTGTGTAATGGCCCTTTATTAATATGATTAGTGCTTAGTCTGTTTGATGTCTGGTATGTTGAGATTTAATGTGGCCAGAGCCAAAGATTTTCCCCAACATTTGTTGTGCTAATGAAGCATACACTGATTTTTTTTTCTTCCCAAATTCAGGAACGGAGCCGCACACTCAATGGTTTAGAGACTGAAACCTGATCAGTGGAATATTTTCATGATGTGTTCTGTATGTACTATTACGTCACTTAACCTGTTCCATAATTACTGTGAGGATTTCTATGAATTCAGCAGTCAGGACCTTTATGTGCTCAAACAGTTGATAGGAGTGCACTCTAGTGAAAAAGGTAGGTAACTACAAGTCGCAGAGTTTTAAAGTTTCCTGTGTGTGTACTTTACTACACTATATTTACTACATAATATATAGTACATTATATTACTATTCTACACATTCTACTACAGACGTCCCAGACAAACAAACAAGAGGTTTGACTTAAAATATACAATATTGGTTCAAAATATGTAAGGTACACAGGCAGCTTCATTGTCCAAATCAATCACACACATTGCTTTAGTTTCACATATTTTTATTGAATAAATCATTTGTCAACACTTTTGAAAATACTGACACAGAAATTCACAGAAATGTTTCAGTGTTAAAATGACATCAGATGAAAAGGAGTATGTTTAAACAAAAATCAGGTTTAAGTAAGTGGATGTTTTGTGCACACTTGTAAAGTGTTCAGCGTAATGTTTGGCATAATCAATATATAAAAATATTGCATATGCTCTGCAGTGTTGAGGAAAATAAATTAAATGCTATCTTTGGAACAACCAAAAGTTAGTGACAACAACACAGCTCTTTAACACTGACATCATTAGTAGAGCTTTAGGCTCAACTCTACTTTCATTAATCTACAAAACAAAATCTAATGACAAATTCAGTTTATATTAAACTGCTAAGCTCTTTGTTGAAATACTAATATATTAGTGTGATAACAAGTCAAATAATGAGCTCACAGACCAGCCAAGCCATCTGTCACTGACAAGAAACTTAACTTGCTGAGGATCTTTCTGTCCATAGTGAAACTTGTGCAAATATAGAGTTGTAAAATAAATAGCAATAATCTAAGGAGTTATAGAAACGAAGAATTTTCCAGCATTCTGTGTCAAACATATTTCATGACCTACATGTGTCCAGCACTAGTGAAAATAAACATTTTTCTGATGTTGATCCATGTGTCCACTTCCCCGCTCATTCATCGGGCTGCATTTTCCATTGTCTCATTTTTACACCTCTGTATGTTTGTGTATATTTACTTTGTTGTCATTCGTCATATAGCCAGCTATAATTACACATATTTCTAAGCCATTTGCTGCCAGTCGGCGACCACCTCATCAGCAGTTGAGGATTGAGTTGGTCCTCAGGATGCGCATGACCTTCCTCGAGGTGTAACTGTATTCATACTGCAATTGCTCATGGAAGAAATACAAGTATCCTGAAAGAGAGCAGAGTGGGGGTAAGTGCTGTGAAAAAAAAAAATCCTCCTTTTGAATATTCATGAAAATATGGTATCAAAGGCTTCGTGTTACCATAGTGATAAGCAGCAGCGTCAACCTCATCATCCATTCCAGGAAAGTCTTCCTCAATGGTTCGTGGGTAACCACTGTCCATGGTTCCTGTCGCTTCATCGTAGCTGTGGGCGACAAATAACAGCAAGACATATTGATGAAACACAACATTACATCTGGCAAGAATCACTCAGGTGATCTTTGTTCACCAAGAATACTCTGTAGTGCAGAATTAAAGACTTTAAAACTTTAAAATAACTGAGATGTGTAGCATGCATTTCCGCGTACCTCCAATAATCCTCTTCGGTGAAGAGTAGAGTTTTGCCTGTGTCTCTGATGTAAACAGCTGCATCTACTTTCCTTACAGTCTTGGGAAGGCCAAGTTTGTGTATGTACTTAGGGTAACCGTCCACAATGTTATACCCATTCAAAGCCCACATTCGGATCCCTGAGGAAACACAGATCAGAGACCAAAGTCAAAATAGAATAAAATAACAACACATATAGAACATCCAATGGGACGACAGCAACATTAATAACCCACCACTGAATATGATGACGATATCCTTCTCTGGGTTCTCGTAAGCGGCGTCCACCTTGTTGGGGATGGAGGGCCATGTGGACTTGATCAGTGTCTGCTCAGGCTCCACCATCTGAGGATGGATACGCCAGTAGAATCTGCAACAAGGTGCAGCGTGTTAACAAAATATGGCACAATAAACAGATCTACAATCTCATAGTGCATTTACAGAGCTTTTTTTTTAGGGTGAGACTCAGAAGAAAGGAGATAAGTCCCAGAATCCATGGTGGAAAGTGATTATAGGTTTCCGGCCTAGTTTATGTATCATTTTTGTATGAACCGTCACGGGTCTTACCTGTCTTTGAAGATGATGGTCTCCCCTCTGAGCTCTGTGACAGCATCAAAACTCAAGCTTGGGTCACATTTGTTTGGTGCGTCAGGCTTTGGCTTCACTTTCCTTGGGTTGGGGTTCGGACCTGTGATAGAACATCTAGCATTAATACACTGTTCACAATAATATTTTCATGAAAAAAACATAAGGAAAATGTTTTAAAAAGCATTGTATTAATAGCTGTGATTTGACTCGTGACTTTCGGTTCTTGAGTTTCTAGTTAATCCTTAATCAAAACGCAAAATCATGTGTCTTCCCACCATAGAGAGCTTGGATGCCTTCAATGTCATCTTCAGACAGTGGGTAGCCTGTGGTGTATGTGTAGACGGGGTACATCAGGGCACCTGCGTTTGAGGAGTGGGACATACCGAGGGCGTGGCCCAACTCATGGGCTGCTACTACAAACAGGTTGTAAGCTGTAGAGAGAATAATTTCAATCAAAATATTGTTCAGTGGTAATCATCACACTGCAATATAGTGACTTATATTAAGCATTTGTGCATAATTCTCACAGGATGAATCTTTGGTCCAGTGCTCGTCCTCATCAAAGTGGGTGTCTCCTCCGATGCCTTGCCCTGGTGGGTAGGCATGAGCCAGCAGACCATCAGGTCCGTCAAAAGGGTTGTAGTCGCCATGCTCTGCAGAATACAAGGACAAAAAAATTGCTATATTGAAAGAATTTGAAAGAATTTGCACCATTATGCTTTCTCCTCAGAGCAAGCAATTATGTTTTTATGTCAAACAGAATAAAGGTTTAGAATTGTAGGTTTATCGTACCTTTTGATCCAAAGCTGATCATAATGTCAGCGTTGCCCACATGCAGCTTCTTGAAGGTCAGAGGGGTGACATCAGCCCAAACGTTCAGCGCATTGCGAATGGCTCTGTCTACATCAGACTTCTTCAGATCTGGTGTATAATTCAAAATCCTGAAACATGAGGGAAAAGAGGTCAAGGTAAGCAAGGGAATATGAAAAGTTCAGCTCCTTCTATATCCACAGTTATCATTTTAACGCGTACCTGAATGTGACATTGTTATTTTGCCATTTCAGGTGTCGAGGGAAGTGGTTGTACTCCCCAATATCAGGGACACCACATCTGGCCTGCTTCATCAGGTCCAAAGTGTTGTCATCCAGATTCCCAGTCACCTTCAGAGGCGGAGGAAGTGGAAAGAAAATATGTGTTACCACGGTTAGTAACAAACAGTGCCAACATTGTCAAGAGTTTTTATTAGCGGATTTAGTCCTCATCATATTCTTAGCCTGTGGTTTTCTTTGAAAATCATGGGTTGATTGTTTTGTTAATTTTAATATATTGTAGTAAACCTTTTGCACTTTAAGGTATATTTTTCCCACGGAAAGGCTTTCCAAAAATCACAAAAGAAACATACAGTTTTAGGGTAAGCAGATTTCCCCACTTGCACAAAGGGTGAACCACAAAACCAACAAAACCATGACTGTGGTGAGCTACTGACAAAAGATCAGCCCTGAAACCTAGAACTAAGTAATAATTACATATTTTCTGTATCTCACCTTGAGTTTGAAGAATCTCTGCATCTCCTTGATCTTGGTCTCAAAGGGGCTTGATGCCCCCTGTCTACCTTGGAGACCAGCTGGAAGACCATAGAAGCGACGGAGGTATTTCTATTTGAAAGAGAATAAAATGTTGTCAACTAAATCACATAGGGGCATGAAAAATTAAGACCACATCGCATTTTTTAACATCACATTTTAAGACAGTGGCCATTCTGAAGATCTTACCTCTGCTAAATTCTGGTTGTCTTTGTCCCCAGACGGCAGAGGGACAGCAGAGGAGTGAGCGACCAGCGCCAGCAGCAGCAAGGCTATCATTGTTGTTGTCTTTGTGTTGTCCAAACCAGTCATTGGCTTCAAGAACTTCTGAAGGGTATTTATAGTGTTTTGGGTCCCCTTTTTTTTTTTTTTTTTTTTTTTCAAAGGGTCCCAGTGATTCATGTAAAAGCACCTAGCCACTTCCTCCTTTGCCTGTGGAGAATGTGCTGGTATGTGTAAAACTACAGTGACTGTGGTTTGAGTGTACCCCTTTGAACCCACTTAAAAATGCTTTGATAAAGCATTTCACAATTTGCCTTGACTCAAGGAGTTTGCCAATAGATTTACTGAAAATGTTTATTAGGCAAAAAGTCTGTGAAGCCATTCCTGTGGGCAGAGACTTCCCTTTTTTGGCAGAAAATACTTTGGGATGAATACATCCCAAAGTCACATAATTAGTTATTATCTGTCCATCTTCTTCACTTTAAAAAAAAAAATAAATAAATGCCCCACTATTAAAAAGTAGGGAATTTTTGGAATACTTTTATACTGCTGCTGGTCTCATGATTGTCATTCTGTATCTTTTTATTTTAGGTGAAGACGTTTTAGGATACGTGACTAACAAACACACGTCAAAATAAAGAAAGGGGTGATGAAAACATGTAGGTTAAATGTTTTTTTGTAATGAGATTTACATATGACTGTATTATATGACTGTATTCAACATAATGTGAGCACTCTCATAAAGACAGACAGTGAATTGTTTCCATGCAAACAAATGCCCTGCATGCATTTTGTTTGGTAATAATTAAAACCAGCTCCTCCTGACTTACTGTAAGTGTTTTCCTATGTTTCCATTTCCAGTGATATGTGATTCAGATGTACCGGTGTTATAGGGAACTGTTGTCTGACAAACTGAATTACGATTAATTACAGCACAGAGTTTATATATATAGAAGCGCATAGATCACAAGATACATAGTAAGAGAGCTGTTTGATCATAAAAGTAACATTTAAATTGTTGATTTTTCTCCTATAGGTGAAGTCTGTCCGTTGGTCGGTCCACCACTTTGATCCGGGCTGGAATATCTCATTTATTGGACCTGAAATGAGGTGCAGATTTTCATGTTGCTCAGAGGATGAATCCTAATGATGTTTGTGCTAATTCTCTGACTTCTCATCTGGTGCCACGAGCAGTTAAGATGTTTTTACACATAGCTGTGTAGGTATCTGTTGGTCCCTGCAGACAAGGCAGGTAAAGACATGTCGTCTATTACTGCTTCTACTCCATCAGTGTCTGTGTGAGACAACAATGGTATATAATTATTAGCTCCTGTAACATCAGTGGAATTCCACATAGTGAAAAGAGGCTGGTCAATGACCTCTAGAAGTTATCCAGATAAAGGCATCGCTCACATATTTAGATACAGAAACACTCTTTTATAGATTCAAAGAATCCAGTTCTACTTAAATTGCTGCACTGATGACAATTAGGTGATGGCAAACATTTGACAGAATGATTTAACAGTGTCACAATTCCAGTCATTATCAAGATACTTTTGGAAAGTGTCTGCAATGCTGATGTTTTTTTTTCTAAGTATGACACTGTATGTCACGTTTTGCATTTACAGTAGGTACTATGCTGCCGCGCTGCCAGAGAAGACCAAATCTCATACATGGCATGATCACTAATCATCGGTGACATTTCATAATAAAGGAGCAATAGTTGTAGTGGCGGATATATACATATATATATATATATATATATATATATATATATGTGTGTGTGGAACATTTACTACCCTCTGATCAATTTAAAAAGTCAAATTGATCCCTCACTTTCCTTTTGATGTTAATTATTGTAGATAGTAAATGATGTTCAGAATTACACGGGTACTAATCAAACATCACAGATGTCGTGTTCATCTGCAGCCCATTAGTGATATCATGTGTATTGTGTAACAGACACTTGTGTCTAAACACTGCAGTATCCTGTGGAGACAAATATTTTTGGAGTAACATCATTGTGTAGACGGTGGTTAACAGGGTGATCCTGACTCATGCCTCGGGGAAGTTGACAGTTATGGGGATTTTTGCTGTTATTTTAAAATGCTCACCAACAAACACACACACACACAAACACGCACACACACACACACACACACACACACACACACACACACACACACAAATATTGGCAAACATAGACACTACTGATATGTGCTGTGACCCACTTCTTGTGGGCAAAGAGTTACAGTTCTTAAAAATCACGTTGTATCTATATTGTAGTGAAGACTCGAACCTGTAAAACGAGAGAGTCATCTCTGTGGCAAGTGTTTAGGAGATATCAGATTCAACTTGTGATGCTCAGCTTTACATCACCAGGCCTAGCTCAGCATCCATCAGCCTCAGCTGTAGGCCTACAGCTGGCTGGAGTAGAGCTTATTTAGTCACTCTTTCAGTGTGAACACATTACATACTAAAACCTTGGTTTGCCATTAAGGAGCAGCTCTGTCATGGAAAGTTGACAACAGAGAATTATGAGAGATAAGGGGAAAAAATAAATCTCAATATAGAGTTAATATAAACCTCTCTCTGGTCCCTTATCATCCTACATCGACCTTTCTCTGACACAACTGGGAAGTGGCTGATGCCTTTAGTGGCATGACTACGCTTCTTGGTGGTTTGTTGCCTTGCTTCTCGAGAAGCAAGGCAACAAAGCTCAGCACTTTGGTGATGTCCAACCCAAAGCCCGTTAGATTTTGTTATTGTTAATTCCACTGCTTGGAACTGGTGTGATGGACCAGCCCACTGCTTTTGTGACTTGGCAGGGATAGTACTCATATACTCTTTAAATTGTCACTGTTGGTCATAAACCTTTGGCATGGGATGTGTTATGGGTTTGTACAGACATGACCTGTGACCACTTCCCCGCTGTGTCAGTGAAAAGCTGATGCAGGACGAACTAGTTTCTTTCAGTTGGTTTACACTGTTGTTCTTTTTGCAATTCATAGCTGAATGTATTTGATTATTTATGAACTGCTGGTGAAGGTGCAGCTGTGCCATGTCTCAAACTACGTCAAATTATGATTGACAGTCGCCAACACTGAGATCAGCCTAATCTTACACAGGACCTGGTATTTATTGATCATGGAGCCCTGCAAAAAGTTATACATACAACAAACCAACTATAAATATGAACACACAGTCAGACTGAGCCTTAAACCAGGTGACCCTTCCTCTTCTTCCTCTGTGCAAAAACATCCATCTAATTATTTTCCATATGAAGTAGCTGGATGTTTCTTTGTTGTCTAGGTTCTCAGGCCAAGTTCATTCTTCATACGTCCCAACTTTAGAATGAGCACTGGATTAGAAAAAAAATTTGGGGTACTTTTTGTAGGTGTTTCAGTTTAGATGATGACAGGGAGGAATGTCGGGAGAAAAATCAGACATGGTCAGGCTGTTTCATTGTTTTGTGGAAAGCTAATTGTGCTGTATGAGCAGCAGGAGACCAGATGTCACACCCATATGAAAAGCCAACAGCTACTTTATGCTTAAACACATCTTTCGCTAAAGAAGATCCATTCATTAAACAGTTAAAACAATTGGTAAATACAACACAGTGCCTTTGGTTTTGTCGCACATCAGCAAAACTCAGCAACATGTGTCTGGATCTCCCCGCAGACCACAGTTAAACAAACACAGTGGGTGGGGCAGGGGCAGTACAAGTTTTACAAGTTTTTTTTTTTTTTTTTACAATTTGGTGATTTTTAGAGCCAGTCCAATCCAATTACTTTACATTTCTTTTACACGCAGATGATTCAGAAAGTAAGATTTAAGAATATTCTAACTCACATTGAACAGATTTACACTTGGGCAGGTATTGTAACCAACTTGTTCACATTCAGCTTTTTTGTGGTCTGATATTTTTGAGTTGAGTTAAGTTATATTTGTGTTTTCCTTGAATGTTTCTCTAATGTTTTTGTGTCTCTGGGCATGGTGATCCACTCTAATCCTCCTCCTGTCTGTATCAGCCAGCTCACCTGCTCCTCGTCATTTCATTAGCATGCAGTGACTAAACCCTGCTGCTCCAGTCAATCCATACCAGATCGTTCAGTCTATCAGTGTGGCAGAAACATTAAGGCCTCATTGTGTGTTTAATTCAAGATTTTTGCTTTTTCTTATATTGCCTTTTTTGACTTTATACCTTGTATCTCCTGTGCTTTGGGAATAAACCTCATCCTGCTATACCTGCATGCTGTGCAACATCTACCAGCCTTGCTTCACCTGCCACCAGCTTCTCTGCTGCTCATCAGTCTCTCTGGACAAAATCTGCCAAGTGATTGTAATGTGATGCAATGACAATGAACATGGCCAGTGAGCCATAATATGAATCAGCTAATGCCCACAGTAAAGGGAGGGGTTGGATTACGTGGGTGCCAGCAAGATCAGAAAAGGTACAGTACACAATTGAATCTGTATTTTAATTAAAAATGAAATATCAAAAAAGGGTTTCAATTAAAATGCTGAGCAACTGCTAAGATTCAAACCACAGTGAGTGCTGCGAGGTAAGATCAGACCCACTGAGCAGAATTTAGAAATGACGTACCGGAGAAATGCCACAGGAGGGCAGCAGAGACTCTTTGGAGTGGGAGCTCACAGATGGTTCTGGTCCATCATCAGAAGAGGCTGCAAAAATGACATTTTATTAGTTTTCCTCAAAAGAAAAGAGACAAAGAGAGAAGAAATGATCACAACAGAATTTTTTGCTATCGTCTTATCTGTTGCTATTAGACCATTTTGTGTTGATGGTACCCCCATTTAGCTTTTTGCTTCAACATCATGTGAGATGGCTTTGCCACAGAATGAGTCAAGTCTTACTTGCCATTGCTGGCTTATTGTGAAAGCTCTGAGGAACCAAACATTATCATATTGTCATAACTGAATATGTAGTTAGGTTACTGCTGTGAAAAGTATTCCTACATCCAAAATATAAACTGTAGAATTATAAATTGGCTTTTCAAAAGCTAGTCTAGAATTTACCACAGTTTTAACATCACTTAAATTATTTAATTAGCTTTTGCTTGTAGAAAAAGGAGACACTCCTTGAAAAATCAAAATGTTGCTTTGTTCCATTTATCTCAGGTCTGGTGCGTAGGGGGAGAGTAGGGAGGTGAAACTTTGCATTGCAGTCTGCCACAGTGACTTTATGATTCTGCCACTAGGGGAAGCCAAAGTCCGATATTTTCAAATTCTACACATAGTGGCTCTAAATTCACCATCATGTGTTTCAGTTTTGTTTGATTTATTGTTTAAGTGTCTGTTTTAAATTGTGGATATGCAATTTTAAAGCAAAACATACATGAAGTACATTTCAAAATAATAGCAGCATTATCTGATCTTGGTGTGATTCTGCGAGGAACCTGACCGAATGGTTTATTAACCCAAGACCGGTATTTACATTTAAATAAAAACTACACACAGTTGTACTCTGCACACTGTCCTCACCAAAACATTGGTAGGCAAATGTCCCTGCCACCCACATGCAAACCTACACCCTAGGTGAACAACAATGAACTATGAAGTGAAGTAGATTTATTACTGGTTACAATTGTTAAACAATCAGTACTCGTTGGTTTTGCATCATTGATAAACTCATATGTGAAGCATTGCAAGTTGTGTTGCGTTTTGACTCAGTCCTTTTTGTACTTTGAAGATGTACAGTATCTTAAAGTACAGCATTAATTAGAAAAACACAGACAAAGCTTTTCAATACTCATCATTATGAAAAAGATGCTTTTCGGGACAGATATTGCAGATATATATACGGATATCTCATCTACTTGTTCTGATATGTAACATCTCCGGTGCCTTTTCAGTGTGAAAGTGTGTGTGTGTGGATGTCCTGCCATATAGTGGTCTCCTCAAGCTTGTAACCTCGGAGCGCCAAACTTCACTCTCAGTCATCACCACTGCCTAAAATGACTTCATTACCACGTCTGTAGTCACACCATAAAACCAGAGCGACACAAATTCTTCAAGAGTGCAACGTGCACTGGGAAAGTCAGCTCATGTTGCCCCGCAGAGGAATTCTGTTGCTCCCATAAAGTGCCACAATGACCAATCAACCGTAATTGTAGCTCAAATTTACCGCAGCACCACCCTTGCCAGTCTAGGCATCCTGGCTGGCGGCCATCTTCTTTTTCGAAGGCCTTAAATCCACCCCTGCAATTTCGGGCTCCCCTTCAGTGAACTCTCTCATTGAAAGGTCCTGCATGTGTTTGCTAAAACTGGACAAGAATGGGCTTTGATGGTGTTATTTCGGGAGAGCCTTCAGAATGCGTGGGACTGAGAAGTGCCACCCAGCTCATTGTGTTGCATCAGTCAGGAGGGAGTGAAGTTGAGGTTCCTCCAGAGACTGAAGAAATCACTTCCTCAATATCAGAGCTGCTTGGTTTTTAATCATGGAAATATCACCACATTCATGCCGATCACACTCATAGAGACAGCAGTGAGCACATCTTTGCAGAATTAATCTTTTTATACATCGTATTTTGCTTCAAGTAGTAGTTTCAACACTTGTTTGGGATCATCTGTGAGCCATCACTTTGCACTCAGAGAGTACATGTCTTATTCACATCACATTAACCAACAACTGATTTCAGTTCGAGATTTGCACTGAATTTAAATAAGAAATTGAAACCATATAGCTCAGTCATTTAAATCATCATTGGAGCAAGCATGTCATGTGACAAGAACTGTTCAAATGTCACTTCTGTCTGCTTTCTTTCTTTCTTTCTTTTTTTTTTGCTGTCCTTGGCTGTCTGCAAACCCCTCCCTAATTCCATAGTACTGTCTGAGGCTTTCCTTGGATTTGCAAGTGGCATGAGTCACAATAACCATTTAAAAGGCTTTCTCATTAACCAGAACTCCCATCTCCATGTGTTTAAACTAGGCCACTACAATTCATGTAGTGTTAAGTCTGTGAAATGCATGTCATGCTGCTATCTGTCTGTGTCTTGGTCTTGCTATTGCCCCGTCCATGTTTTACGGCGCCCACATTTATTCCGGAGGGAACGAGCTCTCCTTCCACAGAACCACAGGTTGACTTGAAGCTGGCCACAGTAAGTGCATAATTGCATGAGCTGCATTACAAATGTTTGAGATTTCACTGCACGTGATTTAATCTCTTGTACAATGCCAAAGACTTGCCTGTTTTAAAATGTTTCTAATGTGGTAGAAACACTTTAACTGCATTGCAAGGGGTCATTCTCGTGTGGTGGGATGTCGAGATATTGTTTTTATTTCTTTTGTTTTTGTGTGGGTGGGGGGCGGAGGTAAGTGAGTGCACTGCCCTCTGAGTCCTCAAAGTTGTTATATTGCATGCTTTTGCAGATTCTTTCAGCATCCTTATTTTCTCTTTCCTCATCTTAAATCTCTATCATAAATCTGTTCTTGTTTTTCTTTGGAAGGAACTGTTGGAGAAAACAATCGGCATGGGAATTGCTTGCTACTTCTTCATTCATATTATTGTTGTGATTGGATTTTTTGGTGTAATGGTAGAGGGTGCAATTTACAGCTGATGCTGTGAATCTGATCACTCTAGGACAGTAGATTAGTAGGTTTATGTAGAAGTTATGAATGAACATAATGAGCAGTTTGATGGATGTTATGCGTATAATCTTCTATAATGCATGCTGAAAATAAGGAGTTCATCCATAGGGACAATACAACTTTCTACCTTCCCATTAACTGAGCTGTGCAGGGCCAATTCATTTACCTGGCTCTTTAGTGCAAAATGAGATCTGACATGGACCTTGAATCTACTGACAGGAATACCTTCAGCAGTACTACAACCTGGAAAAAGAGCCTTTTGGGCGCATGAAGCGGAGTGGGCCCGCCTTCACCTCCAAAGTGAAAGACATGCAGATTTTCTTTGGGCTTAATGCAACAGGTGTGCTGGACTCAGACACCCTGGAGGTGATGGGGAGCCCTCGATGTGGCGTTCCAGATGTGGAGGAGTACAGCCACATCCAGGGGACACGGTGGAACAAGAATGTCATCACCTACAGGTGTGTATGTGGCCTTTAACGATGTTTAATGATCAAGATGTTATTACTCTTTTTACTACTAACATTCAATAGAATTAGCACCGAAAGATATATGCTTGTATGAAAGATACAGACATATCTGACCCAGACTGAACTTGTAAAAAAAAAAAAAAAACAGACTGGCTGTCCCTTAACCCTGCCAAATACATGGGAAACAATTTGAGCCAGCCGGCAATAAAACTGTTTGCAGAAAAGGGGAATAGCAACTGTCACAAATCATTATGGTTAACAGATTTTGGGTTTGGAACTCCTGCCTCTAAAGTTATTATGGGATTTTTAAAGTGCCAGTTTCTACATACGTGCGTGAATTTATGTAACAATCTCTCAAACATCCGTATCTATTTCTGATTTAGCCATGTCTGCTGGATGTACATGCAGAACAAATATATAATTAAAGAGAAAATAAGAAACGTAGCCATTGTCATATAAGAGTTGATTTACAAACGACTGTATAACCATACACTCATTTCATTATATTTATATTTACAAAGAGGATACTGTGTTCTGACCTTGATATTAATCAACATCAAAATGACACATACTTTGCAGCATTGGCAGGTACACCAGGGATTTGCCTCGCAGCACTGTGGACTCTCTGGTTGAGTCAGCTTTCAGCGTCTGGGCCAGAGCCAGCAGTCTGACGTTTGTAAGGTCACACACCCGCAACGCTGACATCATGGTGGAGTTTGTGACCTATGGTGGGTTTGTCTTTTGTTTTATGAAGGTCAGTCTTTAGTCTAATGAAGGACCGTGGCAGAAGATGCTCGAAAGTGCAATGAGCAGTTTGACTCATGCTCACGTTAAGAAAGATATCCAGAGATCTCTGTGTTATGTAAATATAACAGTGCAGTGGATATGCACGTGGAGAACTTCAGCAACTAACCATGGCAGCATCATCATGCACTGGCTGCTGAACACGACAGGCTCCTTGAGTTGAGGTGAACGGAGCCCTGTAATTTTCTAGTGGCATGAGAGAAAACGGTTTTCTCTGTGGTTTCTATTTCATGTTTGGCCTGGATTATGCAATGAAGAACACGGTGACTTGTATCCATTCGACGGACCAGGAGGCACCTTGGCTCATGCTTTCGGGCCAGGGTTGGGCGCTGGAGGTGACACTCACTTTGACGACGATGAGCACTGGACAGCAGGAGAGACAGGTGCCGGACTGAGTCACACTGGCACTCCGCATTCATACTGAAGGAGCTGTATAGATATTTATTTGAGTACATTTTTTTCTTTGTGTTATTGTAGGTTTCAATCTGTTTGTAGTAGCTGCGCATGAATTTGGCCATGCTTTGGGCCTGAAGCACTCCAGAAACCCAGACTCACTGATGTATCCGACCTACAGATCCTCCCGTCCAGCCAACCTATTATCAAGAGAAGATGTAGCAAATATCAACGCACTTTACAGTAAAGAGTTTTGATTCATCTCTCTATGGATATACTATACTAACCGATACAGCTATTAGAGTCATATCTTTACTCCTTTGTGCTTCCTCCTAAGTGGAACCTGATACATAAGTGTGTGCTGATGTATGTTAGGCCCAGCCAGAGGTCGTCCGAATCACTTGCCGAGGTACAACTGGAGCTCTCAGAACAACCCCTGGATGTCAGGATCACTGTTCCCTCGACTCATGCAGAACAGATGTGCTCCAGACCTGACTTTTGACGCAGTGTCCACTCTCGGGGATGCCACCTTCTTCTTCAGGGAAAGGTATGTTGATGAGTTTTAATTTGAAGAGCTCGAAGGACGTTTAAAAGTGTTATCATCTACAGCTCCAGGCATGTGTTATCCTCATTTTAATAGAGTAGAATGTGGAGTTATTAACAACTTTATAAGGTTATAAAAAGTATATTTCTCACTTTGGGCCCCTATTTTTTTTAGCTGTGTCTGACACCAGAGTCCATTTAGAAATCTTAATTTTAATGCCATTTGCAACATACAATAATCAAAATATATTTTTGATCTAACTGACAATTATTTCCCACAAGATATCTCTGGATTAAACATAATGAGCAATATGACATCAAAGAAGGTCCAATCTCCAACTTCATGCCCAAGATTGAAACACGCATCGATGCCGCCTTCTGGGTACCTCGAAGATCCACTGCTTACCTTATCCATGGTAACTATATTTAATACTTTAAATACTTAACTGCAACACTGGTTTCATTGATCTCACTCCATGCCCATAGCCACATCTAATCCCATTTTTTTATACACAGTCAAACTGTTAATTGTCCCAGTATTCTACACCCACAATTCATAGTAGATTCATATTGATAGTCACCGAATTAGAAAAGACCCTGTGACATAAAACTATCTTTATCCTTTGACAGAAGCCATGTTCTGGACAGTGAAAGGTTCTCTTGTGAAGGGAAAGCCCAGAGCACTCAGCCACTTTGGATTTCCAGTCTGGGTGCAGGACGTTGATGCAGCTGTGCACATAGTGAAAACAGGACGCACACTCTTCTTTATGCATGATATTTACTGGAGGTAAGGCAACAAGTCAACAGCACGAATCCAGTAGCAATCACTTCAAAAATATTCCCGGCTTTTCTTTGTATGCATGTTTACACATCACGGCATTTTACCTTTGATCATTTCAAAGTATGAGGATATAACATTTTTCACTGGATTTTTTTCCATTCATGAGCACATTGAATTGGAGTTTCAACATCATGAATTAGCAAAGGACATGATAAATGTATGTGTGAGTGTGTGAGCACTACAGATTGAATTAAGTCAAATTACACTCTCCTAATTTTAGCCGGAAAGGAAGAGTTTTTTTTTTTTTAATTGTGTTATATTAAATGAAAGTGTAATTCTATAAAAGAGCCAAATCTCAAAGCGCTGGTAGATATGGACCCAGCTGACCCAGATCTGACAATAACATTTCCTCTGTCAGCTGGACCTCACACAGAGAGCAAAGGGCTCGGTTTGATGACGGGATCATAAAGTTGCAACCGTACACAAATGTTTTGTCTTAGCTTTGTAGCACAAACAGATGATCATGAGTCATGACTTGTTTATTTTCAGTTACAATGAAAACCGAAGAGTTATGGATTTTGGTTTCCCAAAGTACATCAGCGAGGACTTTCCAGGAGTCAACACGACAATAAATGCAGCTGTTCATAAAGAGGGTGAGCAAATGTTATCACTGTTACCCATTGTGTTGTATATTTGCAGATGATGGAGGCTACACACTATGTATTTACAGCATAACTTGTGAGATGGAAGAAAATGCAAAAGCTTAAACATGCTCCACAACAAATTTCCTCATATACATAACAAGAGTAAAGTATGGTGGCCCTGAGAGCTCAACGCGCTGCAGCTGAAGAAAACTTTGACAAAACATGTGCTGAAAATACTCACAACACAACCACACACACAAACAAGCTGCAAGTAGCTCAGGCGACAATATGTTTGTTTCCAGAGGATACTAAAACGTGACAAGTGTTAAAAAAAACATGTGTATTTGGTTATGTTGTGTGTATTTGCAGTGCACGTGTTGATAATGTTTTCTGTATTTGCTTGTGTTCTCTTACGTTGCAGTGCAGTGCATTGAGCTCTCAGGGCCACAGTTGTAAACATACTGGGTGATGTTGTGCAGTAGTCTTATTTATGTTTAGCAGGTAGCATATCTCTGTCTGTAGCTTGAAGGGCTTTTGCAAGTTGCATTGTTATTGGTAGCACAGGAATGCTAATGTACATGCAATGTGAGCTCAGTGTAGTTAAGGTTTACAGAGCAGCCAGTTCCCCCTCTATCATTTCAACTGTATAATTTACCAATTAAAGTCCTTCATATGACATACTGTAATTTCAACTGCAAGCAAGAGTGGATATTTGAGTTCAGAAAGATGCCCATCATCGTCATCAGCATCATCATTATGACCGTCAACAAAAACGGACTGCAAAAACATTCTGGGCAGCACAACATGAAAAATGTGAAATACAGTATGTGAATCACTCTGTTTGCTTCCTGAAGGTCTGATTTTTCTTCATCTTAGGTTTCATCTATTTCTTTGTCGGACCACAAGTCTACAAATACGACTACTCCCAGAAACTTGTTGTCGGAGTTGAGAAAGCAAATTCCTGGCTTGGATGTTGAAATACTTTAAATCCGTGAACATGCAACAAGGAAATTACCTGAAAACCTTGATTAAATTAAACAGGAAGACGAAAGAAACACTGTGTTTTTCAGTTTTGAGTGAAGTTTTATTTATCAGCGGTCACATGTTGTCGAAATAAAGAAATACAATTTGAACCTGATGTGTGTGTTTTTTGGTTTGTATACCACAGTAAAATGCACCCAGCATTTACACATCAGCTTATGTCTTTTTTATCAAATCTGCATATCACTGTGGTGGAGATTGATTTACACATATGATGGCAGGCTGTAAATAAGGTTTGCCTCACGAATGGCTACAAGTTGGGTACAAGCTACTGTATCTATATCTGGTTTGTAAACTACAAAACACACGGTACACATGTCATCATTACAGACAGAAATCCCAGACGTAGTATGTAGACATTTCATTGAGAGGTTTTAACCACAAAAACCTCCAGAAAATTGAGGCAGGTAGACCCAGCTGTAACAACCAGGATTACGCACTTTTGGGCTGTGTGATTGCCCAACAACCCTGAGAATACTCCCATATAAAAAATGTGAAGCCTGCTGAAAATGTGCATTTAAAACATGGAGTTGCTCTGGTTGTTGATAACAGTTTTGGGCTCTCTGATGTTTGCGGGAATCTCATGGACTCTACCCATCGACCAGAGTCAGCAGCTGAGGCCTGAGGATGTGGAGCTGGCTGAGGTTTGTTTTGTGGGTAGATGACTGTCTTGTAGTTTATATAAGAACCATATAATTTAGATTTAGATATCTCATGACTCTGACTTTTGTTTTGAGGAACCTAGTGAAGATATTAGTTTGTTACTATGTCTATATTTATGATGATTTATGCAGATGGACGATTTATGTGGATTTGATTTGGTTCCAGTATGAAGTCTTATCTATTAATATCAGAAATTCATTTAAACTACAAATACTAAAGTGTAGTGATTATCACCTCATTTTGAGAGATAAACTGTCTACATTTATACGTATCAGTGAATTCAACTTGCATGTTTTCACTTCCTACCAAAAACAAAATATGCATATATCATGATGCCTGCTGTCTGTGTTGACCCAATGTAATAATTCTGAATTCACCTAATTCAGAATTTGCGCAGCTTCAATCTTTGTCCAGTGAACAATTTGAACCGATCAAAAACTGACCACGTCTGCTCTTTAAACTCATTTCTTTGCAACATGCATTTAACAATTGAGGTCAATAGGTGATCTACCTCATATGCATTTATGAGAAACATTTTTTTTTTATTTATCAGAAAATGATTTGTAGAAATAGTGAACAGTCCGATGTCTATCAGAAAATGCATCTGCTGTAACCTCTCATCAGTCATACACTGCGTAGTGTGGCGCAGAAAACATATAAAACACCATTTATAGTATAAATACTTTTTGGCATCTCATATGAACATAGACTTAACCCTCCTCTCACAACAGGGCTACCTCAGGAGGTTCTATAACCTGAACCCCAGAAGCAGAGACAGAGTGTCAGTGAGACGGATTCGGTCCACGTCAGCCATGGAGGAGAAGATCAGAGAAATGCAAAACTTCTTTGGTCTGACAGAGACCTGGACCCTCATTCCCTGGATGTGATGAGGGAGCCGAGGTGTGGTGTTCCAGATGTGGAAAACTAAATGGAAGAACCACACCATCACATACATGTGAGATGTTTTGTGTCGACTCAGAAACATGCATAGTTTTCTAATACATACCTTAATCATTCTGGTTTTTGCTGATTACTGTAATATTGTAAAATGGTCATTTTCTCGCATGTTGTTGGTCCATCTTTTACCGGCACACAGGATTGCTAAATACACTCCAGACATGAAGAGAGGGCACGTGGCAAGGTCCTTTTGTTCAGCCCTGAAGATGTGGAGTGCTGCAGCACCACTGAGGTTCATCAAAGTCAGCCATGGCAAAGCTGATATAGTCTTCTCCTTCGCCCGCAGAAGTAAATCTGCAAATCACTTCTGAGGAGTTACAATGCTGCTTAAAATACACTCAACACTAATTATGGTTAATCATGCCAAAAAAGATGGAGAAGATGGGATATTTTTGCAACAGTGTAAATCAGATTTTCCAGGAAACCCTGGTTCATTCACTCCTTCTGTTGTAGCTCATGGAGATTTCTCTCCGTTTGATGGACCCCGGGGTGTGCTGGCTCACGCCTTTCAGCCTGGAGAGGGGATGGGAGGAGACGTGTACTTTGATGAAGATGAAACATGGACGGCAGGGGGGCAAGGTTTGTCAGTCAAAGCATGTTTGTAATTTTGTGAGACATGACATAATTTACACAGAAAATAAAATACAAGAGCTGAAACAAGCCACAAATCTAACAGGCTAAAAATCCACCTTACCTAACACTCACTTACTTGTCTCATTTGTCTGAATAAAAATCTTGAGTTATTGGTTTATTTATTGGTTTAAAATATACATAAAGGATACACTCTTAATTTCAAGATATCTAGCTCTTGCTCTCACCTGCTTTGAATGCACTTACTGCAAGTCGCTTTGGATAAAAGCATCTACCAGATGAAATTGATGAAATATAAAAATTTGTTGCAGATTGTCAAAACTGTGCAATCTTAGTGCAGTATGTTTGTTGAATATGTAAATCAATGCTGCACCACAGTGGTCAAAAAGCTGTTTCATGACTCTGGGTTGACACCTCTGGCCACAACCCCAACCCGTAATGTCACACCAGGTGTAACAGATGGGACAGCTGCTAGAAAGCACCTGGTGTGACATCACGGATGAGGGTGTGGCTAGAAGTGAAGCTCTCAAACCCAAAGACAGCAGTGTGGCAACAGTTTTCAGTGTAATCCTGTGCTAATTTACCTCCTAAAGTGACTAATTGGACACTGTTGCTGTATTTCAGGTTACAGCTTGTTTGCTGTTGCAGCTCATGAGCTCGGCCACTCACTGGGTTTGACTCACTCCAAGGACCCCTCTGCTATCATGTACCCCAATTACAGGCATCACAGCAGTACACAGTAGTCTCTATCCAGAGATGATGTGCTTGGGATCCAAACACTGTACGGTGAGGAGCAAATTTAAAATGTAAAGTTATTATTTGCTCAAAAACCGAGTTAGAAATAATGTTACTCAATAATATGTAATGTGTTCTCAGGGAAGCCCACAACAAAACTGGAAACCCAACCTGCTCTTAAAAGGTGTGACTCAAACTCTTCTTTTGATGCAGCAGCTATGATTGGAAAGGAGATTGTTTTCTTTAAAAACAGGTAAGTTATGGTTCAATTATGATCGCAAACTCACTTGAGTACAGTTGAGATGCAGATTGAAGATTGAATCTACTTGTTTCAATCCAGGTACATGTGGATGAGAATGACAGGGACATCCTGTTGGAGTCGCCTGAGAGAGGGCCGCAGCAGCACATATTTACCGAGCATCAGTTCTCATGTTGATGCCGCTTATGACATCCCTGCCAAAGGCGTGGCGTACATATTCACTGGTAGAGTAATGGGCAGTCTGCAAAGCATCACTTAGGCCTTGTCAGCATGACAAGGCTCGATTTCCAGTAGGAGAGCACAACGTTGAGCCCAAATTACAGCCTTGTGCAACTTAAGTGTTGCACTTCATGCAAGAGGCTCATTGAGTTTGGCAGTGCCTGTGGTATGTTGCTGTTTTTCATAGTGTCCCAAAATGCAGTGACACGGCTGTGTTTTTCCAGGTCATAAGTACTGGGTGGTTCAACAGCTTATGAGATGAGAAGTTGTGCCGGCTCCATCTACGAGTACGGCTTCTCCTCCAGAATCAGGCAGGTCGACGCTGCCGTGCATGTCAGTGAATATGGGAAAACAGTCTTCTTCACAGGAGAGTTTTATTACAGGTAACTTTTTCAAAGGCCAACTTGCTTCACATAAAAAAAAAAATCACATACAAACAAATAAAAAAACAGGAGAAGTTACAGATGAAGTGAGAGAAAATATTCCAATATCAAACAGCCATCTAATGAGGTTTTTTCATGCTCATTCAGTTTCAATGCCAGACTAAGCAAATTAATCTAGGGCTGCTGCTAATGATTATTTTCATAATCTATGAATCGATCAATCATTCTCTTGATTATTCTATGAAAGTTTTGGTCTATGAAATGTCAGAAAATAGTGAAAATGTCCCTCACAATTTCTTAAAGCCCCAGTGACGTCTTCAAACGTCTTGTTTTGACTAACAGTCCAGAACCAAAAGATTATCAGTTTATTATAATGTGAGCTACAAAAAAAAGCAATCGAATATGAACATAGTGTCAAAATAATTAATTAATCAACTAATATTAACTCAAAATTACTGGATACATTATCAACATCTCATCACATTGGGTAAATGAGCATGCATGAAATAACAGACATCAAAAGAAGTTTGCACTCTAGCAGGTAACAATGTCCATACCCAAACGGGGAAAAAAATTCTAGTATGAACTGGATGAACAAAACAAGCGAATATGAATGATCCAACCTCAGGTATGATGAACGCATGAGACGGATGGACCCGGGCTTCCCCAGACTCATCCAGACAGACTGGCCTGGAATCCCGAAGAGGGTCAACGCCGCCTTTAAGTTGCATGGTAAAGAAAACAGTGAAACACAGTTATGGTCATGAACTCTGTATAATGCGGACCTGAGCAACAGGATACAAATAGAATACAGCTGAAATAGAAGTTGTAATTTCTTGTTTTTACCGGGTTTAGGTGGTGGACGGGTGGGGCTTACCGCACTGGACACACTTTTATACTGAAAACACCACTTTTCACCAGTTTTAGAACAATGTGTTACTGAAGTAGAAATGTTCTATTTACAGCTGAACTTTGCTGTTCACATCTCAATTCAACACGAGGGGATAACACACTTGACATGCACACACAATTAACATATGACAAGAAAGAGAGTCTTTTTTAACTCTTGTGATTTTTGTGTGATTTTCTGTTGACAGGTAGCATCTTCCTCCTCAGTGGGTTAAAATCCTACCAGTTTGACTTCAGACAAAAGCGAGTGTTGAATATAATTCCAGCAAATTCTTGGCTGGGATGTAGATACAGCTGATACAGTGGTGGAGTGAGTTGAATTGTTAATGGGAATACATCTTGTGTATAGTCGAGAGAGAAATAAAAGGTCATATATAATAATAATATAAAAATTATTAACATTATGTATTTGAGTTAAGACTTTTGAGGCATGTGTGTACCTGTATGTATGGTACAGAAGACTTTTAATGTGAAAATCAAGTGTATCATCAAGTGCATTAAAGATCCCATATTTTATACTTTTCCTGTATTTTATTTTGAGTGTCGATATCCATAAGAAGATATAATTGTGGTTTTAAGAACCAAAAACCATCTCAGTGTCATGGTGCGGGTAAGGCTGGAATTAAATGCAGCCAACACATAGGAATCAATTGCAAAAATGTTTATCAACTGAAGAACTTACAAAACGAGTGAACCAACAGAACAGGAAATCGAAGCACAAGAGCACACAAGGAACAATAACTGGAGACACAGGGGATACCACAGCCGCTAGAACAGGCAACATGAACAGACCGAGGACAAACCAGACATGAACAGCTGGGGGAATAACCAGACATGAACAGACAAACCGACACAGACAAAGGGGAGCACAAAGACTGTATAGACGCAAGGGGGGCGAGGGTAATTGAACACAGTTGAAACACATTAGGTTGGGGCAGACAATCACCACCCAGAAAAACAGGACCAAGACAGGAAATAAAAACATTAAGACACACAAGGAAAACAACTACAAAATAAAACAGGAAGTGACAAAATCCAAACAAACTAACAAAAAGTGTCTACCATGGCAAACCATGACGCTCAGTGTAGTTTTACATCTCCTTTCACAGGCTTCTCTCTGGAGCTCTACCAACAACAGGTCGGTGATTGGCTGACTGTTTTCTGAGTGATGGAATAAAAATACAGCAGTTTTAAGGTAAACACTCAGAGAAACCAAATCCTGCAAGGTTGGATAGTGGGTTTAGTTGGGCTGGGACATGGCTAGGGTGGCGATTGTTTTGTTGTGACATCACAAAGTTACAGAAGTCCTGATTACTCATTTTAAGGCTCAGTTTAGCCTCAATCAGTGCTTAGAGATAAAGTCATGTAACGTTGGGTATCTGCAAACAGCACACTCATGTTTACCCACCAAACTGGACTGTGGTCAGCCTACATCAGAAGGTTATCAAAAAGAGAACACTGTAAACAAAGAAGAAATTAAAAACAAATAAGTAAGGTAAGTCAATGTTTTTTTGACAGATAATTTTGTTCATCTTTAAATTTGACAATTGGGATGAGGGGCAGATTGTAGGTGTATGTTCATGTTTTCTACCAAAGACCATAATTTAAAATGGGTCAAATTAAGCAAATCAGTCTCATTACATTGTGTGCTCCTTACTATTGCAGCTTAGTTTTGTATGGTTTAGGCTGATAAAGCACATGCATCTACAGTATATTCACTCAAATATAATATACTACTCAAATGTGACAAATGATAAAAAAATATCACACAACAAAGAAAATTGTAAATGTTTGCATGAAACCAAAAACATCTCACTGCAAGAAAAAGCAAGAGGACAACAGACCAAAACACAATCTAACTGCTTCACAGATGTTTCAAAGGTGAAGTTAAACTGATCGTATCTTCTCCTCCCACTATGTTATCATAGGGGCCCCTCTTTACTCTCCTGCCCCTTCTGGCATTGGCTTGTTTTAACATTTACTGGAAAGCTCTTATTCAGCTTTTATCAGCACGACACACACACCAAGCTGTCACGGCTGCCTTTATAAGAGGAGAGTGGATGGTTGAGAAGAAAACATTTCAACAAGATGTCTCTCATTGATTTTTGGATAGTGTTGCTGGGTTGTTTGGCACTTTGTCAAGCTGCACCTACTGTTGCTCCAACGGTTTCACCAGAGGACAAAGACCTGGCTCAGGTATGTTCTGCATATATATATTAGCAGTGAGGAGCTATCAGAAGACATGGGTGAGTCTAATAGACTTAAGGCTCAGATTGTGTATTCACGTAATAAGCACAATCCTTATCGTCTCTTGCTTAAACCCTGTTTCCCCTCTGTGTGTCAGGGATATCTTTCTCAGTTCTATGGTGATGTTGGGATGACAAACTCCTCAATGCGAAGCATCACCAATGACTCCTTCAACCAGGACCTGCAGGCCATGCAGGCTTTCTTTGGCCTGGAGGTATTTACATCAGTCAATGAATCAAATATTCTATTTTCAACAGTGCTCATATCACCTGAGTGAACATGTATGAAGAAAGAAAAGCTCACCTCAATTTCATGGTTTAAAAAGATAAAACACATGAGACAGATCTCTAAAATGTTGCTTTCTTATAACCAAATATAATATGACTCCTAATAACTTCAGTACTGACAAGGGATTCATACCAGGAATCATTAAGCAGACAGCAAAAATGACAACATGTTTCAAACTTCACTTTAAGCATCTCTATGTTGTTATTACCTCATGTCATCGTCTGACCACTAGGTGACTGGCATCTTGAATAAAGAGACTGTGGAGGTGATGAAAGCCCCGAGGTGTGGTGTGTCAGACATCAGCCGATATGGACACTTCCCTGGAAAACCCAAATGGGGGAAAAGGCTAATTACATACAGGTAAGTGAACCAGAGGAGGTTATAATATTGTCAGGAGTTACATAATTGTATTTCAGGTGGTTGAGAATTTAAACATGACTCTGCCATGATAATGATGACAACAACAACAACAACAATGATGATGATGATGATGATGATGATGATAACCATATATGATTTGAACAGGATCACTCAGTACACTCCAGATCTGACCCAGAGTCAGGTTGATGCAACCATTGCTAAGGCTTTCCAGCTCTACAGTGATGTCATCCCACTGGTCTTCAAACAGGTCTACACCGGCTCTGCGGACATCATGATCCTCTTCAAGGGCGGATGTAAGTCTGGATGAAATAAGAAGTTTTTAAACACGGTTGCAACCTCTGTCAGGAATAAATAAATAAAACAATAAAAAAGTCCAAATTTATCACCTTGTTTTACAGAAATCTGACCTTAGACACGTTATTTATCCTGATTATGGTTTCATCACTGATGCCAGCTGATGTCTTGGTTTATGGGAATCCTTGTCTCTGGATGCAAGTACAGACTTGAACTCTAAAATTGTAGATTACATTATCTCCTTTGTGTTATTGCAGATCATGGAGACTTTTACCCTTTTGACGGAGCGGGTGGAGTCTTGGCTCATGCTAACTCTCCTGGACAAGGTCAGGGAGGGGACACACACTTTGACGATGATGAAACCTGGACTCTTACCCAAAGAGGTAAATATACTCCACCATGTTATTTTAGTGAAGCTGAAGCTCCCCTGTCCACTGAGGAAGAAGTATAAAATCCGTTCACGTTGTTATTGTGTTCAGGTGTGAATCTGCTGTTGGTGGCGGCCCATGAGTTCGGCCACGCTCTGGGCCTGGATCACTCCAGGGACAGACGTGCGTTGATGTACCCCACATATCAGTACGTCAACACAAACGGGTACAGGCTACCAGACGATGACAGGCGAGGGGTTCAAGCCCTTTATGGTAGGAAAAAAACAAGCTGAATTGTTGAACTTCAAATATGTCTTTATTTGCACCACATGACAGAAACCTCTATTCAACCACTAAACAAATTCCATGTGTTGCAGTTTGCAATTTGCAATTTACATTTCCATACAATGAACAGCAGAGGAATTGGAGACATTTTATATTTAATGTGGTTTGTATACTTTATAGTCAGACTGATTTTAAACATGAGCTTAAGGTCCTAAAAGTGCATCTTTTAGTTTATTTATGTCGTTGGTCGTTTGCTTTATGATGACTGAAGATTATAGTTTAGTCACTCTTAATTTTGCCACTCCATCTCCCAGGAAGCCGTTCATCAGTGCCCACACCAGTACCAAAACCAAAACCACGTCCAGAGCCTGAACCAGAGCCTGAACCAGAGCCAGAGGACCCAACGGAAAAACCAAACCCCCGAAATGAGCAGTGCAACCGTGGGCTGGTGTTTGACGCTGCTACCTCAATCCGGGGAGATCTGTTCTTCTTTAAAAACGGGTATATTCTGAAAGTATGATAATCAGTGTATTCATCTAGAACATGAGTCCTAGATCTTTTTACATTTCAATTTAAATGCCTTACCAGATACTACTGGAGAAAGAGTTCAACCTCCCAAGGAATCTCTTTGACTAGAGTGAACACAAAATGGTCTAGGATCAATTATGTCGATGCTGCCTTTGAAGTCCCACACAGGGATGTGGTGTATCTCTTTGAAGGTAATTTTCAAACGGTTTTGTTCGGTTTGATTGTGGACTGTAGTGAATGCGATGAGTGCTGTGAAGCTGTACAAGAATAACCTGCAACTGTTTCTCTACAGGTAGTCAATACTGGGGCATAAAGGCTCATGCAAAGACAATAATGTCAGGGTATCCAAAGTCTATCACCCACCTCGGCCTCCCCTCCTCAGTCAGTAAGGTTGATGCAGCTGTTTATGTGCCAACGACGGGAAAAACACTCATTTTTGTAAATAACCAGTATTGGAGGTAAGCGTTGGTCATGATCAGATTTCATTTTGTTATTCACATGACATGTGCATATTGGTTTTTAGTGGATAAAAATGAAAATAACAGAGATGTTAACTGATCACTGAAACATTTATTGAGTATGGCTGAACACAAAAAGAGTAAGAGTAAGAGTGTCTCACTTTTCTCTCTTGAAGCTATGATGAGAGCAGAAACCAAATGGACTATGGATACCCAAGATATATCACTTGGGATTTCCCTGGCATTGGCTCCAAAGTAGATGCAGCCTTTGAGAATTATGGTGAGAAATATTTATTCACATTTAACTCACTTCTTACTGGTCAAGAATCACCTTTGGTTAGAATGACAGAAACAAAAATCTGGCATTATATTGTAAGCTATACTAGTCATTATTTTTTTATTGAAGGAGTAACTTTCAAACAAATGAATGCTAATATTACTCCATATCTGCTGGATGGACATAAGTTGTTTGTACTATAATGTGAATATTATGTATTTTATTGCACAAAATGTCCAAAAAATCTGTTTATTTGTCTGAAAGTTCAGCTGCATACTTGCATATAAAATGACTCTTCCCTCCCACAGGATATATTTATTTCTCAGATGGACCCAGACAGAGTGAGTACTACATGCCATACAAGAGGGTGATGCGTGTACTGCTCAACTACGGCTGGCTCAACTGTTACTGAGACACAACTGTCGAACTCCCTAAATGTAACTGCAGTTTGCATGCATATCACTTTCTTATGATGTGGGGAACAGTTCATAGAGACAGATGTTGTTTTCTAGTCTAACTACTGCTTGGCTGCTGACGTACAGCAGAGGCAAAGGTCAGTAAATGTTTATCATTTAATCAATTCTGTAAATAATCTTTGACCTGTTTGAAAATGCTTCTGATTATGTATGGAACTTGCAAAGGAACATACTGATGGTCATTGTATTTGCTAAGACATGTTTGCACAATTTTGGGTGTAAAATAAGGGTTAAGACATCCCGGGATTACAAATAAAGGTCAAGATGGAGTTATGCAAAAACTCCTCTGCAATTTCATTGTCCCTTCTAGCCATGATAGGGCTCAACGTGCATGATTTTCTTATTTGAATACACTGTACTTTGGTTATGAAGTAGAAAAAAGTAGACAAACAATTTAAGCCATTAGTTGCTCTTGATCATGTCTCAACTGTTATGTTGTGAAATAATCCTGTCTTTTCCCTGTATGCAGCAATTTTAGAATTAGGACCACAGGGTTTGTTTAGCCACATGAGAGGAGATCCAATATAGAAAGAGAGCTGAGTCACTACTGTTTCATGAACATGGATAAAATAAGGATTTTATAGTTTGCTGTGCACACACACAGTAGAATCCAGGTTGAAGCACACAACAAACTAAGGCCAAGGAGCTAACAGAGTGCAGAAGATACAATCAATGAGAATGGGGGAGCTTTAAAGGGTTGGTTCACCAAAACAAGATATTTTCTCCCTTATCTGTAGTGGTACTCAGTTGTGCAGATAGTTTTAGATTCAATTTCCCAGGTTGTGACATATCTATCGCTGAGATTTCTGCAGCCACTCCAATGCAGTGAATTGAATTTTATTTGTGATGTCTTTACAGCATTACACAAGAGCAAAATCTCTTTCCAAAAACAATGTGCTCCCATATTCCAGATATCATCAGAACATGCCGTCAAGATGTATTATTTGGACAGTGGAAAGCTGAAAACTGTCCACAATGTTGCTGTTAAAACACTACAAAGTAAATTCCAATCACCTCCACTGTATTTGATAGGAGGAAGGGAAAAAAAACATTATCTCAAAACTCCAGCAGATAAAACTAACACTATCTGCATGGCTGCATACAACAAGGGATACGTGAGAAAATACTTCTTTTGTTATTTGGGTGAACCAACAATTTAATTAGTAATGACCTTTGATGGTCTTACAAAAAGACTGTTGGGAAATAACCATTTAAATCACATTTATGGGAAATCTAACCCTTTTACTGCCTACCACCATGACAGAAATAGACAATAATTCTAGTGTAATTTAGTTTAGAGATGTTAATTTCTCAGTACACAGAAAATGGGCCGAGTTTGTCCTCACTCGTGCATCTAAAGGACTTTGTATTTTACTGCAGGACAGTCCATCCTCAATGTAGGTGTGGCATATTTATGCTCTGCAAGATGTCCCTTTAATCTGTGTGTTGTTCTCTGCACAATAAAACAACCACACAAACATTTAGGTCTGCCCCACATAGTGTAGGTCATTTTGTAGGTCAATGACAAAGAATATGAAGAAAGTTGTGATTTAGAAACACTGGTGGTGCCAGAAAAAGCAAAAACAGAAAATCAAAGTAAAGGAAACATGATTTGTTATTTTGACCTAAAAGAAAGCTTTTCAGATCATCATGCTATCAGTACACCTGCAGCTGGTCGAACATAAGCACAGGTGCATTGTGCATAGAGATCTATGGCTACATACAGTGGTTATCAAAACTCCACAGGTATGTATCATTCACACCAACAACTTGACAGAGAAACACAAATCATCCTTTAGAGAGGGAATTAACAGAAGCAGTTAAAGTGCTCAGATGTGAGGTATTAGAAGACAAAATACACCACAGTGAAAGGGTGTTTAGAAATGATGCAGAAAAGAGTTGCAGTTGAGAAAAATTTGAATGTCTAAATTAAATCTGGGCACAAATTATATCGTCTGAGGAAAGACAAAAAAAGAAAAGAAAAAAAAACCCCAAAACTTTTCTAATTGTGATCTCGCTTCAAAAACAAATTTAACCGGATATCCGGTAAAAGTACCCTCGGTAAAAAATGTCCGATGGAAACCACTGCCTTTAGTTTTTTTGTCGATCTCGTCGTAATCGACATTTTTCTTTATTATTTTTTTATTTTTTTATTTTTTTTTACCGTAGATGGTTTCGTTTTGAACCATATTACTGACATTATTTGTTTTGTGCACAGCTCCACAGTATCACGATAGTTCCGACGGATTCTGCTGCTAGCTGGTTAACGTTAGCTTTTAGCTTCTCTGTATGTAAACAATGCGATGAAGGCGACTGAAAGTTCCGGTTGACACACGGAAACAAACAGTCCGGAGCACGAACTGAAAGAAGTGGGCTTGTTGGTTTGCTGCAGTTTAATTGAGGTGTGTGTGTGTGTGTGTTTGCTTCTACATAACATTTGCTCTTGTGTTTTATGTTATCAGCAGCTGTGTGCACTTAGCAAGTCTTAGCTTCACTGTATAAGAATATGCAGGTTTCTGGTTTGAGTTACAGTCTTCTTGTTGCCAATATTGTTCTAACTGAGTGTATGATGTGTCTGCAGACAGAAAGATGAGCTGGGTTGTAAATTTCTCATTGACGTTTCTTCTCTCCTCTGGGCAGAGGCTTGTCCTTGTCTCCTATGGAGTCACTCAACACGTTTGAATCTGAGATGGAGGCTGATGGACAAGGGAACTACTCTCTGTTTCCTGCTCTGGACAGCATTGCAAGTCTGTCTGGGACTGCAGAAACACTGGAGAGGTTGTTCAAAATAATTTCATTTTAAAACATTTGAAAATCTTTAGGTGGTGGGAATCAAATCTAAAAAAAAAAAATAAATCAGTTTTAAATACCACCTGTCTCCTAACTAGCAGCAGAGAAGGGCTTTGCCTGGATGTGTCTGTGCTCACATCATTTGATATCAAGCAATTGCACAAGTTGTTGAATTCAAAACATACAAACAATACCTTCCTTAGTTTCCTGGTACAGCTCTATTCTTTTTACTAAGATATAGATGAGTATGTGATCTAAAATGTTGATATTTTATTGCTAATGATTTTAAAAGTGCCAGTAAATCAAATAATGTTTCACTTGATGATACTGAACTTCTTCTATTTGCAGTGAACCACCCAGTGAAATTGCGGAGAAGCCAAACCTCACATGGCTCGATGCTGCACAGGTGTCTGTCATTTATGCTTATATTTCATTGTGGTGTTATTATATTAATATTTACTATGATCAACTGCTGTAAGTTAGTAAGTGTGTTTTGTCTTAAACTTTCTCTTGTATAGATTGTCTTGGAGGAGGCAGGACGTCCCATGCACATAAAGGAGATTAAACAGAGAATCATCGACAGGGGACTTGTTCAATCCAAGTACAGCAATCCTCTCAAATTGCTATACATCTTTTTACCCATGTGCTCATGTGTCAAATGCTTATCATGTTGCTCTCCCCTTGGCAGTGCAAAATCGAGTCTGGAGGCTGTCATGTACCGTGAGGTAAGGAGGGTGTTTAAGACTCAGCCTGACAGCAACCTCTGCTGTTGAGTATAATAACTTGCACCTCCATTCAGCATCTGTGTTTGTTCAGTTAATACAGTCCAAGCATCGTCTGTATTTCTTTTACTATTTTTTTCTTTCTCCATGTTTTTCCATCCTGCTTCTTTGACCTTATTTCACTATTTTAAAGAGGAGCACTGCTGTAATCACAACAAAGGATTCCCTGTGCTCACATGCACAAGCGTTGAACCAGGTGTTATCTAATAATGATGGAATTAATCTAAATTGGGAGTCAGATTTGGCTTTTCCAGCCCCGTGCATTTGGCCTCAGTCTCACATATGTTTCAGACACAAAAAGGCAGCAGGAGATTCAAGAGGATTGAGAACAGAAACGGAGTCTTTGCACTGCTGGTGAGTTAACTGGGATACTAATGGCAATTTCACACAAACCCTGAATATGTTATGGTATACTGAAAAAGAATTTGACCTTTTATGCCAGGTTATTTGTAATGGATAAATACTGAGGCATTACTGTTCACACAAGACCTAGGCCCAGAACCATAGTTGGATACACATCACTGCCTGGTATAATTGTACCACATAGAAAGAATTTATTGATATTGAAATTTTCATTTCAGTATCATTAAAATTGGGAACACAGTGTTTTTGCAGTGAAGATGTAATGTCACGTGATAGTTTCTGTTTATTTCCTAAACAGAATAGAAATAATTTCATTATTTTAATTTCTTTAGTTTTAACCAGCTCATGCACATTTTGTTTTCAGTAACGTTCATTGTTTGTCATACAGCAATTTATGTGGAAGCTACATCAGTATTAATTTTTCATCTATATTTTAGTCAGTATTCCCATCCACCCTCCTGAAGGCAACACAAGCTCAGGCCTCAGGTACCTACCGGCACACATGAATAGATCTCTGTCTTTCTCTCCCCTCCTCTGCCTCCAGACTGATGAGGAGCGGCAGCAGGCCCTGCAGGCCTTCACTGCCCAGTCTTTCCTCAGCTCTCCGCAGCAGAACACCATCAGCGGTTCTGGCTCAGGGGCCTCGGCAGCCGCCTTCCCATCCCCCACCGGTTCCTCAGAGCATAAGGCCAAGATGAAGAGAGGTTCACGAAAAAATCAGAATGAGAAGTACCGACTCAAGTACCTCAGGCTGCGCAAAGCAGCCCGTGCAATGATATTTGTGAGTGAATGATTGATTAATATAAAGCTGTAACTAGTTACTGTAGGTTTTCTTTCACATCTTGCATATATGGAATGATATTTGTGACAAATTTTTAAGTCATTACTGAGAAAACAGTTGAAGCTTCATACAATTTCAGTTACTCTTAGGAACAGTTCAGATACGCAGCTCGTTACTGATCAGTGTTGGAATACTGCTGTACCCACAGGAGAATGCAGCTCTCTGTGATGAGGTCGCTCACTTAGAAGAGAAGTTTCTGAGAGCAAAGGAGGAGCGAAGGTGAGTGGACATGCCCCAGCTATGTTTATGATTCCCATAATGTTCTTTAAAAAAAAAAAAAAGAAGTGCTATTGGCCATCTGGTTTGTTCAGCAAGGACCCACCCCAGTCATCCCGCTTTGTCCTCTTTTGTTATTCTTCTATACTGTATGATGGATGTGCCAGGTGGTGAAGTTTTATGACAGTGAAGATGATTGTTTTTTTTGTTTTATTTTTTTTGCACATTTATTTTAATTCCAGGTTTTTACTGAAGTCGTTGTTGCAGTACCAGTCTTTGTCAGAGGGGGAGATACTACCTACACCCACCTCCAGCTCTCATCCACCTGTGCCGCCTGTGGCATTAACCTCAGGCCCTGCAGGGGCTTCAGGCCTGTCTGGGGGGCATAACATGGCGTCAGTGGTGTCGACAGGGGAAGAAGGACCTCTTAAGAAACCAAAGAAGGAAAGGAAAGAGCGAGGAAGGGAGAATGGAAAGGAGGAGAGTGAGTGCTATGGTCACGTATTGATAATATGATATATAGATAGATATATGATAATAGAGGGAATTTGAATGGTTTGCATTCACCTTTCGAGACAGTTGGCCAATCATTTTATTGCCTCGTGTGTTCAGTGCCAAAGAAGATGTCTAAGAAGAGAAAGCTAGCAGACGGGTCTCGGAAGCTGGTGCAGCCCATCCCTCTGGACTCATCTGGTCGTCCCGTCTTTCCCATCGTACTGGGAGGTTTAACGATCTACAGTCTGGGAGAGGTCAGTGCTTTTTTTTATTGCCATGGTGCAGTTATTGTAAACCTCTGAACTGAAGTCCTCTTGCTATGACAACTTAAACAGGCCATCCAGAGTGTAGACTGATGGTTAAAAAAAAAAAAAAAATCTACTGCTCTCCAGATAATCACAGACAGAATGTTGTTCCATGACGAGTGTGCCATCTACCCAGTGGGCTTCTGCAGCACACGAGTCTTTGCCAGCATGAAAAACCCTGACCAGCAGTGCCTCTACACCTGCCAAATCAAGGATGGAGGAACAGGTCCACAGGTAAACACACACAGTTGTGATTGTCGTCAGTTTTGCCAAATATCCATCATCATTCTTCTGAACCTTGCAAATGCATGTTGATACAAGTATTTATGAAAATAGTAAATGGCTCAGATCAAACACCCACTACATTGGTGATCAAGTTGCATTTTTGTCCAGTTTGAAATGGACATATTTTACTAACAATCACACAACATGGTTGCTGCAGGTTTTTTTTCCCAACATTTTCAACATTGTCCCCCCAGTTTGAGATTGTGCCTGAAGAAGATCCTCAAAACGCCATCGTGGCCTCCTCTGCCCTGACGTGCCACTCCAACCTACTGAAGGCCATCGCATCTGTCAGGTACAAGACCTTCACCACAAAGGCTTGGATTAAATTGAATTTGTTCATCTGCATAAATTACACAGCAGACATGTACAGGTTTTGTGTTCTCGGGTTGTGGTGTTAGTCTAGCAAATGTCCACCAGAAAATGATATGTCACTTTTAATTTAATTGTGTGCTCATTCAACATGTCTGTCTCCTAGTTCCAAGTCAGTGGCGCCCATCGTGCCTTCAGGAGCAGACTTCTTTGGCTTCTCTCACCCCACCATCCAGAATCTCATCCAGAGTTGTCCAGGAGCACGTAAATGTACCAAGTAAGTTCACTCTTATTACTGAATGTTGATTATCAATTACATTACACAACATCCACACTCTTTTCTAACTTGCAGATTATCATTTTAGAATAAGAATGATATTTGTTTTTCATGTTTTTACAACATTTTAGACTTTCGTTTTTTTTGTTTAAGGGGAAAAGCAGAAGACGTGTGTGTAGTAAAGTCTGGACCATTCTGCTTCTGTGTCCAGTGTACGTGTTCGTTACTAAAACAACAAACAACTGTTCCTGTCAATACAGGTTAAGTTTTCTAAAACATGCAAGACCAACTTCCTCAGCTCACTGGGACCCAAGACTGCATCACTTGCTGTCTCAGCCATAATTTGTTATGTATTTGTAATGGTAATATACACAGACAGACTTCTGCATTTTCAACATCTGCATTGGTCGTGCAACTTTGGGAAACCCATGAAATGTAGGGAAGTGTCTCCCAGACCGTAAGGGCCCATAAATGAATTTCATAGATCAGTCATAGTAATTATTTACAGACTGAAACATATTTTCGAACCTGTTGTTCCCTGTTTCATGATTAAGATAAAGATGTTTCTGAAACCAAACTATTGGATCATTTAAAACAGGAGCAAGGAAAACAAGAAACTGGAAAACACTGCCAAGCCAGGACAAAGTAACTATGCAGAGAAATTGTGCAGAGTGAATCTATGTTTTATTAGAACCATATCATCTTGTATTAATAATTTCACCTTGTTCATTTAGCTACAGATGGATTCGTTTTGAGGTGTGTCGCCCCGGTGACGGCCAGGTTCCTCACAGCCTATCGGAGGACGATGCCTCTGTCAACTTTGAGGCCTACCAGAGACACCAGGGCTTTGATGAGAACATCAAGACGGAGCACATCACAGGTTGCTTCAATACAAGTTTACAAGTGTATATTAAAGCTGGTGTGTCATTCAAACATACAGGGACAGGGTAGCATCTAGGTTAAACAGCTGGGATTACTGTACAGTGAGAAGGTTAAAGGCAAGCAAATGAGAAACTGTGTCTTGTTCTTCAATAACTGCTGTCAAAATGTCTGAGTAAAGTAGTGGAGCCACTCAGCTCAACGTTGCTCTCCCCTGTGGCAATAACACAACTAACCCCAACAACTGCTTCACCAGGCCTGTGTGGGAAATAATATAAAAATAAGTGTACTCCCCCATAGGAGTCACAGGATGTTAGTATGAGCCTTTCAAAGTAAAAGTCTGTGCAATTATATCACAGTATTTTCTATTTTTTGTCATTTCTTGCATTTTCTAATGCTGGCAGTCATCACACTTCATCACATTGACAGTGTCTGTTCTTCTGTTTTCCCACCTGGCTTTCCTCAGGACAGACACCGCAGTCTCCTAGCTCCTCTCATCAGCATCACCTGACCTCCCCCAACATGAAGCCCTCTACGTCATACTTCAGCCCCTGATTCTGACAGCACTGGTGAAATCAAAGCCTCACCTAATCCTAATCCTTCTTTCTTTCTTTCTTTCTTATTTACAAGGCATCAAATTTTTCCTGGTTAAATTATTCATGAAATGGTGGCATAACAACTCAAATTTATGCTATTTATTATATGTCTTCTTCCTAACTAGCCCCAGACAGCATTACTGCGGATGAGTGCTAGCATGGTTGATGATATGCTGAATGTGGTAGATGAATTAGATCTGTGCTTAACATGCTAACCCAACACCACTGTATTGAAAATTACATTCTTTACTGTATGTATAAGCGAGTCCTAGTTGACAGTATATTTAAGATGTAAATTGTATAAGCTTGTTTTTCCACTAGTTGGGGATTACACAGGAAAAACATAATAAGGTTAGTATGCGCTCCATGTACACATTTTGTTGGATGGCACACTATTGCATTGGTATTTCACTGTTGGTACCCTATTTAAAGTTTCACTATTGAAAAAAATTCTATATCATGTTTGGATGAATCAATAATTTCATTGCATTTCATTCAGTTTTTCTGTTTTACCAATGCAAAAGCTCTGGCTTTGAATGTAAACACATCCACAAAAACTTATTTGCTGATTTGTCATTTATTTGTGCCAAATGTCAAAAGGACTTATTTGAATCAGAGTTTTGTTAAAATAAAAATACATCCGTCACACTTTTCTACATTCATACAATCCAGCAATTTATTGGCAGTGGTTCTAACAGCATAGATTTTATACAGTGCATACGGAAAGTTTTCAGAATTAATAAAAAAAAAAATAAAAGATTAAAATATCCCATTTACATAAATATTCAGACCCCTCACTTAATTCTTAAAGCACCTTTGGCAGCAATGTCAGCCTCAAGTCTTCTTGGGAAGGGTCCTACAAGCTTGGCACACCTTTCTTTTCAAAGTTTCTCCCATTCTTCTTGGCAGAATCCTTCAAGCTCAACCAGGTTGGATGAGGAGCGTCGGTGCACAGCCATTTTCAGGTCTCTCCAGAGATGCTCTATTGGGTTCAGGTCCAGCCTGCGAGCCAGAGCACTCTGGAAAAGGTTTTCACTCAGGATTGCTCTATACTTTTCTGCATCCATCTTTCCCTCTATCCTGACTACTCTCCCAGTCCTTGTCGAAGAAAAACATCCCCACAGCATGATGCTGCCACTGCCGTGTTTTACTGTAGGGTTGGTAGTAATGAGGTGATGCTCAAATAGTTAGATTTAGGAATATTGTTGGTGGTTCCAAATCTCTTCCATTTGAGAATGATGGAGGCTGCAGTGCAATGCTGCAGAAATTTTCTTGTATCCTTCCCAGATCTGTGTCTTGACACAATCCTGTCTCACAGGTCTACGGACAATTCTCTCGACCTCATGGCTTGGTTTTCACTCTGACATACACCATCAACCGTGAGACCTTCTATAGACAGGTGTGTGCCTTTCCTAATTATGTCCAATTAGGCACAGGTGGACTCCAGTCAAGTTGTAGAAGCATCTCAAGGACCATTGATAAAAGTAGGATGCAGCAGAGCTCAATTGCAAGTGTCATGACAAAGGGTCTGAATATTTATGTAAATGGGATATTTCAGTCTTTTATTTTTTAAAATTGAATTGAATCCATTTTAAAAAGTGTCTGAAACCTTTCCGAATGCACTGTAAAGGATAAACTGAAACCAAATTATACATTCCTGTATAGTCCAGTGTCCAGACCAATCTTTTGAATAAATCTAACACGATGGTGAGTCTCCTACCGCACGGTATCTGTCCAATCAGCTCATTTGACCTGAACGACCAAATGTGTGTTAGTTTTTTTTTTTAAAATCACATTGTCCTCTTGCAGTTTCTGCTTCAGTAGCTTTTCCAAATGTTTCCTTTATCTGGGTAGCGGTTGAAAATAAAAGGAGGGGCAGGTAAAATCCCACTGGCGCTGTAGATTGGACAGGCTTTAAAGTCACAGGGCCAATCCCTCCATGCATATCGAACAGCAGCTACTTCATCGCTGGGTGGACACAAGCTGGCAGATAACTGGACAGTGGTTGGACCCCATTGTGCGATGGGAGCTGGAACCCAGAAGGACTTAGGCCCACATGGAGCTTGAATCCCGGAGCAGCAGATCTTTATTAAAAAAAACAAAAGGTGGACACAAGAGGGTCCAATTATTTACAGAGCAAGAAATTAGTTTGTCTTGGAAATGGTCAGACAAACATCAGGTACAACACATGCTGTTTAATAGTGATCGGTTAATGAGCAGCTAAAGCAGTATGACCTAAATGATGTGTGATTACACATACTATTTAGGCAAACGTGTTAACTTTGTTTTACTGTGGGTGCCTATGGGACAGAAATCTTAATTCACACTGACTCCACCATTTCCAGCCTTACCTCAAAGATGTCTTTAGAGTATGTGACAGAGACAGACTGGTTGTAGGTAATGTTGACATACATTCGCGAGGACAGGATTTGACTGGGGAAAGGTCCGAGGAAGGACACGTCCTTTTCATTATAAGCCACTGCCCTTGCTCCCAGTGTCAGTCTGTAAGCTACATCCTGCTTGTCTCTGGGATGGATCCTGATACACAAAAACAGAAAAGAAACCAGTCTGTAAAAACAGATGGGCAGCTTGAAAGTTAAATACAAAAGCAGGTGACATCGTCACATTTGTATACTTTTAATAAAGAAAAACAGCAGAGAAGCAGTTTCCCTGTTGGTTTATGGTACATCAAGAAAGTCTGTTGATGTTAGATATGCCAGGGACTTTCCGTGTCTTGGCAGCATATCAGGGGCAAGTCCATGAAACACTTAATAGATGTTTATAAGGATCTTAAAATCTATCCAAAGACTAACTGGAAGACAGAGCGGAAAGGTTTGAACAGGTGTCATCTGAGCTCTTTCCTCGTGCCAGATCCTTACGTGCCATAGGGTGATGTTATATCTGGTAAATCCAGAGCCACAGCCATGAAAGTTCGCTGCATCCGTGGGTTCGGGACAAAGCCAACGTCTGCCGTCTGGTGCCAGCGGATGTTCGGAAAGCCGTCATCTGTGGAGTCTTTTTTGTAGGTGGACAGCTGCACGTAAAGGCAAGAAAAAAAAAACATGGATCAGATCTACAATGATCCAAATGATATTTACAAAGGCTGCTTTACTTTATCCACAGCATCTTGTCTTTTTTGGGGGGCACCAAAGTGAGAAATTTTTTAATTTTATACAGTGCCTTTAAAAAAAAGTGCACATTAAGACTTGCACTATAAATAATGTTTCTTTTTTTGTCTTATTATCTGTATTATTAGTGAAATACATAGAATAACTTACCTGGACAAACCCAAAGGGGAAATCAATAGCCGTCTGCCCCTCTGAGCCCTGGTGAAATGCCATCCTCCAGTCATCAATCATAGCAGGGAAGGAACAATTGTACTTGTCCTGATGATAGTCTGCATTCTCCTCACCTGAAAGTGTGAAAAACCTTATAGATACATGTGGTGCATTTGGCTTTAGAGAGCATACCTGTACCTGTGATACCTGTGCGGGTAATCCTAACGTACCTTGGTACCAGATGGCTCCTTTGATGGTCATGTTGAGCATTGGGTGGATCATCGCATTCCACAAGACAGAATTCTTGTCTTTAGGACTGGGGGATTGTAAGATGCAGACAGTAGCAGCAGTGCGGTTAATGCAAGTTAGCGCTTCTTGCTTATTACACACCAGAAAAGTTCATACACTTGCCTGTGAGCAGAATTACCAGGCTGCAGGTTAGCTGAATAGTGTTGTCTTCATATCTTTACCTCTCTCTAGTTCGCTGTAGTCCACACTGCTGCAGCGCTCTTGTCGATGACCAGGCTTCAACAGGTGTGCCTCCCCAACAAGACTCCACCAGTCCAATGGGGTACTTCAGAAACTCGTACATGTAACGTCCAAAGAGCCAGCACACTGCAGAAAAGTCAGCCAGACTCCCTGGAAATACGTACACCTGCCTATTAATCAACCAATCAATAAACTGCAAGTTGGTGGTAGCACACACATAAACAAGTAGCATCGTGGTTGATACATGTTGTGACCGTAACTAAACAGTAGCTCCGGTTTAGGAACACCGTGCAGTTGTTATTACACACCTCAGTTGCAGTTTAATACCCCTGACCAAAACCTTTAGCTGCAATCAAGTCTTTGAATAATTAGGGGGATAAATAAATAAATAAATAAATCATTGACTCACTTGCTGTGGGCACAGTCCAGGGAAGTTCCACTTGAATCAGATCAGTCTGCTCAGTTTCACTCAGGTTCAAAGCTGCCATGAAAGTCCTCACATGAGGATACTTCGCTGCGAGGGCCAGCTCCTCTGATGCATTGAAAATCTATTGGGGAAATCACTGAGAGTTCATTAAACAATAAAATATGAATAAATACATACATACATACATATCAAATAGAACGTTATTTAGAACTTCTTAGGTTTTTCTCCATGTCAGAGATCTGGTTAGTCATCTTTCTGGCGCTGATAATGTCCTTCGAAACCAATTGTGTTGCACTAAACCAGGAATAAAGTAAATTTAATTCAGACTAACCTTCTATGTTTTGTGGATAATATAATCAAAAGGGTTTTGATTCAAGAGTCAACCCTAAAGACAGACTTCTATAGCACATTTACTGTGTTAGCTTGATTTAGCTCATCAGAAAGACAGTCAGGTGTTCATCTAGCTCAGCCTACCTGGGATGTTTTGAAGTACATGTTGCTCTGTCCTCCACACAACCAAACATCTCCAAACCACACATCCGTCAGAGTGGCCATGCTGCTCGGAGTGGCTGCTTTCACACTGTAGGGACCACCAGCGTTGACAGGGTCAAGGGTGACTCGCCAGACACCTTTATATGAAATAAATACTATTTAAAAAAAACTTATAATAAAAGAAAATACGTGGAGACAGATTTAAAACGCATTTCATTTATTGGGACACGTGAGATATGCTCTAGAAAAAAAGGTGGCTGCACATCAGTCCTGATGTGTTATATGCAGTGTTAGAATTAACAGCAGATGCGTTTCCTTAATAGAAAAGGCAAAACCAAATAAGTTCTAAAACAAAAGTGGGGTCTCTGCCATATCTGCTCCTGTCAGGATCACTTAGTGTGGCCTCTGTTTCCATCAGCACGCTGCAGATGTCAGGATAAACTTCCCGTCTGACAGCAACTGGCTGAACTTACCTTTTGTCACATTGACTGGTGAGGTTTTCTGTTTTATCGGTCCTGACAAGGAGACAGTGACCTGTGCGCCCTCAGGGCCGTAACCCCACAGCACAGCTCTCTCTGGAGACTTCTGCAGCACCATGTGGTCTCCATAATAGGAGGCAAAGCCCAGGTTCACACCTACACACAAGGACAATTGTATTATTCCCTTTACTGGAATGCTTTTACAAATGTCATTAGAAATAAACAAAAAATAATTATTAACTTCAGTTCCACAACCGTACACACATTTTGGCACAGTGTTACTCACCAGAGGTGTCAACAGATGGTAAAAGTATGAAAACAACACACAGTGTTATTGCCATGACAAGAAGACAACCGACGTTAGCAAAAAGCTGAAAGGTTCTGTCAGACCAATTCATGGCCGTTCGCTGACATGCTCACTAACAGGCGTGTAACGGTCAGAAAACTCAGAAAGTGACTAACATCACCGTGATTTCTGAGGGAGGAACGTCATTTGTTCCTGGTACGTCATCTGGGCGCAGCTGACCGCCAACCTTCAAAATAAAAGCATGCAAAATGAAATGAATATTTAAGAAACATTTTCATTTGTCACTTCTGACATTTAATCAATATTTTAATGGAATACACATTTGCCATTATATGTTTTCATGGGGAAGCCAGAATCCACCTCAGGCCGAACCACAACCAGCAAGAAATGAAAAGTCATGCATAAGACTACACCCCATAAGTATATGGGCTCAAATTAGGGTCATAATGATTTTGAACTTGTAAAGTGATGTTCACAAATAATTCCAATAGTTGTAGTTGTAAACCAACCCTTGTAAACCTGTAAAAAAATCTGTGTGAGAAATTCAAGTTTCTACATGTGAAAAAAATGTGATTGTGTCAAAGAGATTTGTTAAAAAGCGTTAGCATTTTTCTTTTTTCTTTATTGGTGAAAAAACAGGGACAAACAAAAATTGTAAAATGTCAAAAATGTCATTAAATGCACATTTACAGGGACCTCTTTTGTATAGTTTATGTTTGCATGATGAGTTTTATTTATTCTTTCTGAATAAACTAAAAACTAAATATATAACACTGAGTCAAATGTCTCAACATGAACATGTTATTATCTATGTTAATTTTAAGTAATCTCTGACTGGATATTTATAACATTGTATATGGAGAAGTGCTAGTTGCCGTTTCATATATTCCACTTAGCAAAACAAAATTATATACTGTGAATAAATAAGATGTAATAAAAATAAAAAAAAATTAATGGTGGAGTCTCATCTTATTATACAACCCTGTTTCAAATGATAAATAAATGAATCTTGTAACCTTTCTTTTACTTATTTAGTATTTATTGTGCATTATGACATATTCCTTACTATTACCACCTTTAAGAGATGAGTTGGCTGTTCCAGTGACTGTACAGGACAAATGATAACTGCCAACTGAGTATAGCCTACATGTATAAAATACCAATTATGCTGTAAACAGCAAATGGACTGAATGATTACAATAAATTCAATGGTAAAGAAATGACACTAGTTATCTCTTTATAGGTTGGATGGGTATGTAATATTGTCTATTTACAATGCATCTTCATCAGTATGGAATGTCAGAACCCTGCCAGCTAACCAGCTACTAAAATCATTTCATTCTTCAGCTTGTTGCCCTTATAACAATAGTTGTTTACATGCTAGGTTTGGCAGATGTTTATATTTTTTTGCTAAATAGTGGCAGAATTTTGCTTCTGGAACCACACATTTGATGAGTCAGCTGATACCGAACTTTTCAGTAACAAAATAAAAGAGACTGAATCTTCCTTCTAGCTGCAGAGTTGTATTGTAATGCTCAGTGGGTTTATTAACCTGGGCGACACCTGAGTCATTTATTAATAAAACAAACAAAAAAAATGATAATGCAGCTGCAAGCAATGGAAATAGGCCTAATGTTTTATAGCAATTTAAGAGAGGATTTTTCATTTTGCTGGATAAAAATGTTTTGTAGTGTTACACTTCGTCTATGTTATGTGTCCTGCAGGTGTTTTATTCTACTATTTGATGGTTCTTATTATTTGTTCTTATCATTTCCTACTCAGCTCAGTGATGGTACTGCACACTGCAGATACTGCTGGTCTTGGTGCACTGCTGTTCAGTGATTACCACTTCAGGTACTGGAACACAGTATATTGAAAAGAGTCTACAGACACTGTGCCTGCAGGGTTTGGCAAAGCAGTCACTGTTGTTAATTTGTTTTCTTTTCTTGTGAATTCATGTCTCATTCATTCATGATAAAAAAAACAAAAACAAAACACAGAATTGTTGGTGGATTTTGATTCACTGGAAACTAATAAATATTCATAAAAACTACACAAAGGGAATAAATGTTATAAAACAAATCTTTAAATGATTCATATTGCGCCGATACAAATAATCGTAGCAGTCGGGTAATTAAACATAATAAAAATCGCACAAAAATTATAGGTGTGCCTGCGCTCCCCTCTAGTGGTCCAGGAAGCAGCTACATAAGACGTAATCAGGGTGAGGACTTAAATCCAAAAAAACTTTCAAATCCATGAGTGAAATGAAAACCCTTACAATGTCTCTTAATCACCCACAAATCAAAAGTATAATGATGCTAACAATGCTTATAATGCAGTTTGTTGTTTCAGGTCTGTCCTGCACCAGGCTGGTTCCTGTGGCAAGAGCTACTCATATTGTAACAACCTCTAGTGTAAAAACCAGTGTGAGCTTTTCACTTTTCCTTTGTCTATATTTTAATTTTGTCTGAGTGAGTCATCGTCTCCAAACATGGACAACTACAGATATTAACATGAAATGATTTTTAATCAATAAAACTCATATTGGATTAACTTTCCTAATAAATCGAACTTGTGGAGCCAACATTGAAATAAACAAAATAGTCAAGTCAATTTTAATCAAAGATTTTCCTTGAACAGCTTGACAGTCTGTAAACCACACAATAACAACCTCTATCCTTAAAGCTTCAGTTAATAAACAACTACAGCAAGTCTCTACAACTTTAAAACTAGTTACAATAATTGCATCGTTTTTCAGATCTGCCTCAGATTCTCATCCGTATGAAGGCCAAAGTCATTAACATCTAAAGTCTAAAGCAACAGCGTGAAAAATGAAAGCAGGTGTAACATTAATTATACAACAGTTTACCAGCCAGGTGTTTATTTACGTAAGCATTTTACACTTGTGGCGGTAGTAAAGACAAATGAACACGCTGCGTTCTGTTGGCATGTTATTTAACACAAGACTTACACTTACATAGAGATAACTGATGGGTATAGGCGGGAAACTGGAGACGCTGTTGGCTGGAGCATACAGTAATGAGCAAACTGTAAAGTGAGTATTAGAAATGTGAACATACATACATGAGTACGCTCAGAAGGTTACACGAGAAAAATTTCGCTTAGCAATATCGTGAAAAAGTGACAATTTGACCCTGCAACCTTTCATGTGCACCCACTGTGTCATTTACACACATTTTCAAAGGCTAACAATAATATTTGAAATATGAAATTGCACATTTATCTTAATTTGAACCCATGGCTTAAGGTTTACATCCAGCAGCCACTGCGTGCTGCCCCTTAATCCTACGTACAATGTCACAATGGCTATACCTTAGACTTATAGTGTATAGTGAATGCAGAGTTCTTATTTGTTCACTTTTCACACGTTTCTGTTTTAATTTCACTTTCCTGGTCTTACCCATCCCCCATCATCTCAGGTGCTAATTGACAGAGCCTTCAAAACCTAGCAGCCTTGTTATAGCGTCTGTGAAACAACCTCTGACACAGAGGCAGTTGATACATGATGAAAGGGAAACAGAATAGTAATTATCTCACTGAACTGAGTGTCTGGGAGAGATATGTCAGAAAGATACCCCTAGACTGTAGCTCTATGATGTAAAATACTGTATGAAATGAAATCATTTTAATACATTACAATTACATTAGTATCCACTCACACCTTGGCTGCTGTAATGATAAATATGCATTGGAAATAGACCCTTGTCTAATTTCATTTGGTTTCAGACTCTAAACTGGAGGTAGAAAATGTGTTTTTTCAACCAAAAAAACTGTAGTTTGTAAGTGTTCAAAGTGCTGAACAGATCAGATTGATGGGAGCTTGAGCTCTGAGGTAATGAGGATATTTTCTGTTAACAAGGTGGGAACTGTTCATTTACAATAGAAAAAAAATACCTATATTTTATTCATTCTGAAGCAATAAATGCACAAAAGTATCACAACTAAAATCTTTCAGCATTTCTTTGTGTTCTAAATATTTGAGAGTGCCAAAGTCGCTTTTCTTTCCAATTATGTGTGTTAATTTCAAATAATTAATAAAAGACAAGCCATGTTTCTAAAAGAGCATATAATTGAAAAGTACAATAAAACCATGTCGACTGTTTTGATCTCAGAAGTTACTACAACAAATGACCCATTCTGTGTCTTGTTTTATTTTTCTCAGGATTCTTCTTCCCAAACATAACTCTCTTAGAAATTACTGTACCTTTAGATATTTATTCAACCTGTCCAGGTGCTATACAAGCATGTAATTACATGTTATGGCGGACAGTGGAACAAAGGCTTTTCTGTTGCTTTGAGTGACAGTTAATGCTGGAAAAGGGAGGAAATCTCTTGTATATTTTATACTGTAAAATGTGAACATTACAAACATAACTTACAGAACTGAGCATATACAATTACTGTATAACACATAGACATTGATTGAAAATCATTTTAGAAAAGACAATTTGGCTACATCAGTTTAAGCTCTACCGACCAATGTATTTATTAATCAAGTGCATCACAGCCATGAAGTCTGTAAGTTAGACAGGTTTAAGGACAAGGAAAACATAGGACTACAGACATTGAAGAGCTTTGTTGCCTCTTACACAGAAAGGAAAAAGGAAAATCAATTTCAGTTATGATAAATACAGGCTTGAAGATGATATATTATTGAGATGGAAAAACACCTGCCCCTCAATATAGTTGCTAAGTAATATCACACATCAAGAAGACAAATGGCATTAGAAACACAAAAAACAGCATTTTCTCCATATACGTATGGCTTCTACCTGAAAGGCAGAACAATATATTGCCAAGCGCTTTGTCCATTACAGCAGCCTGCATACTTTTCCCAAGCAACCAATGAACTAATGGCACACACACACACACACACACACACACACACACACACACACACTATAGATCAATAGAGATACATAAGACTCTGAGTTCCTCTCTGTAATGAATAAAAATATTGGAATTATTTGTCATCATCAGCACCTCCAGATCTGCTATTTACTTCTCATGTTTCTGTACACGCAGACCTAGACAGTATCAAAGCGATCTGATCAGTGCCTTTCCGTATGAGTAATGCTTCAATATTACCACTACACTTCAGAGTCCAAGCCAGTGCTCCAATTAGATTGCAGAAATTGGGATGAAAATGGCTATCCGTCCTCTAGTGATCCGTGGAATGGGCTCTGGTCTGTTCCATCACATTTTACTGCTAATTTCATGTGGTGAAATGAGAGATGCAAATATGTTTGTGGTTTCATGCATGAACCAAGATTTATCACTGCTGTCTAGGGCCTTCATAGGTCTCTTACCACATCAGCTCCCATCCATCATGTGATAAATCCCCCGAATTAGCGCCTGCCTTTAAGTCACTCAGCAGCTATTAGGTGCATGAGAGGAGCCTGAGCATCATCTCCTGTAGCACTGCACCGTGCTTTTACACTTTTCACACTCAGTGCCACCTAAATCACTTTACACATGAGACTCCCTTGCCCCTTTTATGCCAAAACAACCTGCTGAAAAACAGATATTAAAATTGAGATGGATGGATGTTCAGGCTTCTTTAAATTCACTCACAATACAGTTGAAATGAAGACAATATAATTATTGCATTTTGTTTGGGCATTTTGAGAAATACCCTTATTCGCTTTCAAGACCACTAAATATTAAGATAGAGCCATCAGCTGGTTAGCTTAGCATAGCACCGAGACTGGACGGGAAGAAATGGCTAGCTAGTTTTATCTATAGAAGAGAAAGTTTGAAAAACATCATGTTATATTTTACAAGGGGTTATATGCCAGTCATCAAAGGTTGCTTACACCAACATTTAAAACTGTGAAATTTCACATCAGAATCACCTCATTCAATTCTTCCACTTGCACTGGTGACCAAGAGCAAGCCATCTTGACGTCTCGATAGTATGCTATTTACCAGTGAGGGTGATAGAAACTCGGATAGTCTGAAACAGAGGAAGCCATTGCAGCTTATTAGATGTAGCATCATCCACTTTTATTTGACCTCCTGTGAAACTGCTCCCCAGAAGAGAATGATGGTACAAATTTCTCTTGAATGCACTGTGTGAAACAGCACAATAGAGAAACAACAGAGATAGGATCAGAGCTTTGTAACATACTGATGCTTACCTGGCTAGCTAGAATGTTTGCCATTAGCTGGCCAACCACAGCAGTTCACCAATGAGACACTATGTGTCACATCAGTTTCCAGGACCAACTACTTTGCTACAATGCAAAGATTAAGTTTGCTGTGCCACTTTCCGGTGTGACCAGGCCTTAAAACTTCAAATGAATAGGCTATGTGTATTTCCTGAAATGTCAAACTATTCATTTAAACATTTAAACAATTGAAGTTAACAGAACTCCTCAGTGTGGTTCATTTTTAGGATCTCCTGTGTTCCAACCCTGCACTATATTGGTCCTTAGATAACCACATAGGCTCTTACAAATGTCACAGAAGGTAATTAGTGACAATACAAACTACCACAGTCAAATCCAGCCTCACCACTCCAACTCTCAGCCTCCTACAAAGATCTAAATTGGTTCCTGGCTTCATGATGGGCTAAAACGTATAGCATAATAATGTTGTTGTTGTTGTTGGTGAGAATAAGACTTATTACTGATCAGAGTGTAAATGCACAAGTATGGCTGGTGCGTGGTATTTAACATAAAATGAGTCAGTTACCTTAGCTGCTGTCTTGCATTCAATACAGCTTCATGAGAACCAGCTGGACATAGATGGTGACAAACACTCATAGATCAGCTACTGTAAATCCCTCAGTGAAGGCATACACAGTATATAATAGACAGCAGTGGTTAGAGAGCTCTTCACCCTATTATGATTTCTAATCAATTAAACAGGAATACATATAGACAGAGGTGGATGCCTTGTTGTATCATAAACAGAGAGAATAACCCAGAGGGACAATATGAAAATGACAGCAAGGAAAAAATGCAAATGCTATAACATTATTAATGACCTTCTCTATTTCAGTGGCAAGCCATTAGATCATAACACAAAGCCCATATTGATACAAGCCTGCGAGGAACAATCCTGGCTGAGTGTCACTTTAATAAATGGGATCTGGCTCATCAGCTGTTGTGATCTTTGCTTTGAGACCAATAGCACAAGTCAATATAGCATACTTATTTTTCAAATACCAGTGAAAGTTGATTGAAGGAATGATGAAAAAGTTTCTTATATTTATTATTTTATTATTAATATTTCACTTTGTTTGTTAACTTTCCTGGCATGCTGTGTTGCCAAGCAACCAGCACCTCCTCTCCCTATGAAAACAAAGACTATAGCTCTTTTATAATTCCAGCAGAACCAGACAATAGCATGCACAGGGACTGACAGCACACACAACTGCAATTATTCAACCATACCGCATGCAATTAGCTGCACATTGGCATTTCCTGTAAATCATTATTTTATCTTTAATACCTGCTGTTCCACACTGGTGGAAAATATAAGGACGTCCATTGAGTGGTAAATTTAAAGAGACACATCATAAAAATGCACATAAAAGTGTATGTGGGTACAAACATTAAGAAAATGTATCATTTTATGTGTAATTATTAATTAGTATCCCCAAAGTATTACTTTTGCTTGTCTGTGATGTGGTACAATAATAACTAGAAAGTTCCTGGAGAAATTTTGAGAGTGCACGTTTCAATCTGTACAAAGGATGTAACTTTCAGTTTCATTCATGTTGTAGAGACTCATCCTAACACTGACCTCAGTCACTTGGAAGTACTTGGCACTGGCTTGAGGAAAAAGGTTTTGGATCAAACATGAATTTTATGTTTGCATGAAATGATAATACACAATATACTTACAATAAACGGGGACGCAAAATGATTTTGCGCTTGTAAAGTGATGTTCACAAATAATTCCAATGTTTGTAATTGTAAATCAACATTTGTAAACCTGTAAAATAAATCTGCACGAGAAATTCAAGTTTGTGCATATGAAAAATTGTGTTCTGCACTGCACATCTGGCTTTGGTGTTTATACAGCCACAAATGTGGACACTGGAGGAAGTTATAGAAAAAGAGTAATTTCTACTTTTTTCTGGAAATCAGCTCCTGAATTTGTATTGTAGGCGATGGGAGAGGTCAAGGGTAACATTAAACGCTTCAGCCATTTTTCTACGTTGAAGTATGAAGCAGCAGTAGAACCCCAAAGTTGGTTGTTTTGAAAACGTCTCCCCATTCATTCTCTATTTTTTCCCCATTTATTGCCAATTGCTTAGAAAAGTCGTAGAACATCATTCCGCATCGAGCTGCATGCATTGATATATATATATATATTGTCTGAGTGTTCTCAAATCTGCAGATCTAGTTATGTACCGAAATTTCAGTATGGAAGATGAATAACACTTTTGCATTGCAGGCACATAATAACGGTGTTTCTACCTATGGCAAAAAAATGTATTTATTTCTCACTGAAAACCAAATGTTTAGAAGTGTGTATGTGTGTGAGAAAATAATTTTCTCCTGGTATCTTTCTCTTTCAAGTGTGTTTTGCTGAATTTATTCCTATTAGCCCTATCTTCATGTCTCCCGTATCTATTTTCCCTATAAAAATGGAACATCTCATCAGCTTCTTCATCATTAACAGGCTGCAATAAAGACACTGGCAATTAAACACTTGGTGCATTCACTACCTCTCGCTTTTAATATCACAGATTCCCTTTCCTTGATAATTAATGAGCTTTAAAATAAACAGCAAGCAGACCTGAAGCATTAGCATGAGAAATAGTTGTAAAACCAGCTGAAGCTGCTGTTTACCCATGAAAGACTGGCTGTGTTTTCATTCTGACACACGGAGTCCGTTATTGTAGAGATGTCAAAGGGATGCTGGACATGATTCAGATCAGCAGGTGGCACTCTTATGACAGGAAAATAGGCATGGCCGTGTGTGTGTGTTGACAGGATGTGATGATGAATTTAGGTGGAGGAAGTGTTCCACACTGAGGGAGCTGATGTGTTTGCCTTTTAGTTTTTATCTTAAGCTGCTCAAAGAGGACATAGTCAGGCATCTGGATTATAACAACCACAGACACCAACACAGAGAGAATATTTTTTCATTTTATATGCAAATGACATGCAAATATTGTTTGACACTCAAGTACTTTGTTTAAGTTAGTGCATGTAAATACTATATTCTACTTTTAATGGCCCAGGTAGGCTCCCATGCCTAACTGTGTAATAATGGTTTCCTTTCAACTTTTCTTTCTGCTGACCATGAATACATAAATAGCATTTAATAAGGCAGCATTATGACTAATGAAAGTCACTGGGATCAAAATGTTCCTTTTTCCAAATTTAATGTGATATAAAAGGAGGAGGAGAATGTCTATATGGATGACACAGTCATATACACAGAGTATCTACATAAAAGTTGCATTGTTACATAACAACCCTGTTTTTTAATGGATATATAAACATTACCAGAATCTAAACCTGTATTCTTATTCACGTTTGCATGAAAACACACTCACTGTTCATTCTTCATGACAACTCGACACGATATCAAATATTGGAGTCATTACCTAAAAAGTTTTACATACCCTAGTTTATGAGTTTGCCTTATAACTGACTCAATATGTATTACAAAATCATAGCTGCAGCTCGCACAGTTACTGTCTCTGTGTTCCATGAATATTAAGGATGACAGAATCAGTATCAGCACACCTGCATGCATCACACAATCACAGCCAGCTCATAACTGAATGACAATTACAATATCTGTTACACAAATTTTCATCTCATTCATTCTCCACAGAGGTGACGTATAGATAAACTGTAGCAGCTTATCAGCAGTAACCATGTATCTATCTGTGCTTACTGACCTGTCAGATGAGCAGGACAGTCAGTTAAAAAATAAAATAAAACAAAATTATGCTACAATTCCCAACACGCTGCCGTACGCCCGCAAAGAAGTGAGCTCAGCAGGAATAATTGCCTTCAACTCAAACTCTTGATGAATTAAAGGCATTGAAGTCCCAAAGTGGCAGAGGTCATGCACTGGATGAAATTAGCTGAGTATTTCCAATTTTACCTTGGACCTAAACTCCCTCTGTTGAGAGTCAGGGTCATATTATACTCCTGCCCCCTTTTGCAGTTTACTCTCGGTTGAATGCTCAAGAGGCTACAGGGGCAAATTTCTTCGTATTCAATCAAGTGCATGAGGTGTTAACAGTTTGGCAAACAGAAAAAAACACACTCTGACTTGTCTTACCCATCTCACACCTCACAAGATTAATAAAGTCTGTGAACATGTAGTTCTTTTATGAACAAAATGCACTCCTTAAAATCTGGTCAAACTCCGTTAACCTTGCATGTTATCAGTATGACAAAGTGCAAAAATAAATCTAGGAATAAACGCTTTCTAAAGTGATTCAAATTTAATACTATGCACCATGGAGAGATGCACATTTTTAAGGCAGTGTAGTAAAAGCCTGTCTCCTTTAATTTTCAAAGTGAAAGATTCACTCCCTGCATGCACAAATTTCTTACTGCATACCTATTTCTGGTGAGATGAGATGAGAGTACGATGCAGAGCAAGAGAGAGGAAGCAGGGATGCTAATAGCTTTATCTAAGAGACTGACTTTGAACTGCGCATCTCCTGTGAAAAGGCATCTTACCGTTCACACACTGTAGTGGTTTTTTTGATTTTAATCAGTTCCCGACAAGCTTCAGTATTTCATTTTTATTTTAGCTGAAATTGTCAGTGAGGAGAGGAGACTCACATTTGTAAATGAAACTCCAGATCTATGGATGGATGGCCACTATGGCTTTTTACATGTGGGCTAATTACCTATTTGGCTGTTGGAATGTTCAGCTTGTATCAATTAGTTGATTGTGTGTATTTAAACCTCTTATAGAGCAGCTTAAATACCACAAGTCTAAACCACATAGAAAAACATTTTTCAATCCCATGCTGATTGTGTGAGCAGAGGAGAGGAGAAAGGGTTATTTAAGTACAATTCAGATCATTATAGGCCTTCACAGCATTATTGCTCATTTTGACTAGTGCCTATTATACATGAGTTGAAAAGACTGACATCCTCTCACATCGAAAGACAATGTGTCATAAGTCACAGAGTTTTTAGTCTCACACCATAAGATTTTGTAAAGGCTAGGGCATGACTATGACTAGATTCCTATGAGATTATTTCCCATCAATGACCTGGTGGACATTTATAGGAAGAAAGGCTGACCTAAGACAGCTCGGACGATCACCTGACACAAAACAATCGAGATGAAGGGCGCACGCCATGACTCTAGCAAAACTTTCATGATTTTATTCTGACATTGGAAGTTTGTCAGTGACAGTGCAATCACTTAAAAAGTCGTTTGATGTAAGGCCAGCATTAGAAATGGCAGGTAAGCCTTGTGATGCCTCACTCACTATAATTTAACCTCACGTCAACATTTTTGTCCTCCATTTAGCTAGATGGAGGAAAAAATGTTGAAATGCACTATAACCTTACTATAAGGCCATACAGAGGAAAGAAATGGTCTCTGGCTTGGGCTTAATTGACTATGGCATTCTGAAACCCTGCTGTGCACCCAGTGAGAGATCGGGATTACTGGTGTTTAACATTTAAATGCCTCATGTGACTTTAGAGAGCAAAATGGCAGAGGTTTAACATCTTAGAACTGTATATTACTGTATTTTTTGGCATGCATATACACCTGTCTTCTGTTTGCTGTTACACCTGTCTCCTTCCATAGTCCAAAAATGGGAATGAAACCTGGGCTTTCAGTCATATGATTTTATCCTCTGAACTCCACAGAAACAAAAAGGCAGCTAATGAGGAAGTGAACAGCACCATACTTAAATTGATGCACCTGCAATCTGAAAAGGATGCAGCCTCAAAATGATAAAGGGAACTGAAAGAAAATCTAAGCTTTTGAATGTAATGAATGAATCAAAACTATATTGTGGGCTTGTGATTCTAAAGGTGATCTCCCAAACTTCCATAGAAGAAAGTTCAAATTACTGCAACATATCATCTCATATATTTGAAGTCATATGGTCAGGTTACTCAAATGTATTCAACGTAGAACACAGAACCCATGCAGAAAACAAATCACAGAAACATGTATTCATCTACAGAAACAGACAATTGTCAAACTTGTGTGAAAGTAGAAAGTTTGGTTGTTTTCAGCAGCATCAACTAATACCAGTTTATCCACACATCACACACACAAACGCACACACAAACAGATATATCAGGATCCAAAATACCGATGTGACACTCCATTTAAGACAACCTCCTGTTACTCTAATGAAAGTGTCACTCTTGCCGTTAATAAAGCTTGGTGCTGAAAAACACACAGTCTCCATCACTCCTGTCAGTGCTTGAGTCGTCTTCAGGATTGGCTCCTTTTTCCATTTGATACAATTGAGTTGAATCTGAATTGCAGACATAAGATGAAAAAACAAAGACAAGAAAAGAAAGTAACTAGTCAGTAAAAACTTCATTTTAAAGACCTGTTGAGCTCTGTTCACATTATTGACCTTATTGTGGTTAGTTTATGTTGATATTGCTTCCTGACTGAAGATAAATTCTGTGCTTGGGATATGGTTATAGGGAGATTATATCACACTGAGGAATGCCTCATAATAGCAAACAATAACAAAAAAGTTAGAGATCACAGAGGATTTAAGGTCACACTAGACCTGAATAAATGATTCATGTGTTTTAGCTTTTCTCATATCTCTCATTAGTTCCTCATCCAATCCAGATTCTGTTACATACCCCGAGAGAGGAGATGCAGGAGGGTAAAAGCAGCGGCTGGGTATATAAGGAAACATGATTTAGCCATAATCACACTAAGAGAATCCCTGTAGATATGCTCGACACAGCACCAACACTTTGTCTTAGTTATATCTGACAGCACTATCATGTAGGCAAATTCCACAAACAGAGATAGGCCATCGTAAATCAAATGAAGGGGAATAAGCTGCTTGAGCTCTAATGAGTCCTATCTGACACAGGAGCCAGACTGTGATACCTGAGGAATTTATTGTACAATCTCTAAACAAATAAAAATTGGACCAGCTCTGTATTTGTTATAGCTTACTCTGCATCCTTTGCATTTATAAAAGCATGGTGATGCCATAGTTCACCAGACACCACACAAGAAATTAACGGCTTTAACGATTCACATACATCAGATAATACATCCTACAAATGTGCCTATGGCTAAATAGTGTTCCTGATTCTCTATACTTAACAAAACATTATGAAGAAAACGTTTCTAAATCTCCTTTCAGAAAAAAGTGAACACTAGATTATTGCTTGTCATGCTCGTTACGAAACTCGACCAAAGACTGAATGGGTGGGAAACAATATCTCAAAGGTTATCACATTATAAAATCAACCTTGCTACTATGTGTAGAGCTTCTATATTCTTTCTTCTATGTATGATAAAACTTTCTGATGGTGAACATTCATCCACTTTCATTTTTTAGTACACCTTCATTTAATGAATGAGACTGGACATATCCTATATTTTGTTATTGTCTACAAATCCAATGGAAATCAGCAATCACTTCCCACGTCTGTTTGTGGTATTTCTTTCTATTGAACACATAAATCTTTAAAAATGCCTCATAAATGTATAATTTTATTCTTTTCTTTTTGTACAGAGCAGCCCATTTGTTTCCATTCATCTGGTTGTGGAGAAGGGAGACTGCATGGACATCCTTAGTTCTCAAATGTGCTGTGATGATGATGGTAGAAAACCACTCCCAGTTCAGCTTCCTCTGATGAAATGACAGACTAACTGCTGATGAGTTTGTTTATTATTCTGTCTTCAGGATTCACAGGTTCAGTTTCTTACCTGCAACTTCATTCTGCTGCTATTGTTGACATGTGATGGTAGCAACACTTTTAAGATCAGAATTTATAAATATTAAACTTTGATTAAGTAATGGATCAACTCTAGCACTGTCACCACCTCCACAGGTGAAAGTATTTACCAATTAACATCAGCATGTTTTTTGATCGTTCATTGTTGTCAGACAACATTTAAATATTTCTAGTATTTATGTTGTTGATTAAAGCTAACATAGAAAAAGTCACACAATGCTGTACGTGTTACTATTGTGAAAATTCATACCAGATGTGTTTTATAAAAACCATCAACAAAGTTAAAGCAAGAGCTTCATTAATAACTTCATTGGACATTATAAACTACATTAATTTGAACTATTGAACTAATTTACAATCAACTATTTAAAATCGAAAAAATAGTTGTGGATGAAGTTAAAGCTGAATTTCGCTGTCATATGTAAGTTTGTTTAATAAAAAGATGTAGTTGAATCAACAGTGCAACAGAGTAACAAGTATAATCATTATTCATCATGAGTCCTAATATGTGAGACAGTTAATATTTATTTGCTCCAGTAACAATCTCCCTCTAAATAAGTGATGCTGTTGGAACAGCACACTGATATTAACTATAATGGCTGAGGACTATGAAATATGAACTCTAATGTTTTAAAGTACTGACAATTTGTTACAGCGACAGTGGAGTCTAAAAGTCATGTGATTGTATGTCCGACACGGGGCAGTGAGTGTAATACGACAGTGAGGGTATAAGGAACAAGGAAGAGCATAGCTGATCAGACTGAACAATGTTATGACCACAAGAGTTACATTAAAAAATACTATATTATCATATAAGACACTGTGTGTATGTTTGGGAAGAGAAGATCTTCATGTGTGGACTCTGCAGGTGGAGGTGGTGCAGGGCCTCCATCATTGCTGCAAGAGGTTGTAGGTGTCCCCAAAGATCCAGACCTTGGCTGGATGGAAAAAAAAACATTATAATAGAGAGAAATCATATCAATATCATATTGTAGAGTACAGAGAAAAAGACCAAAGGAACAGCACTCTGATTAGATGATCACAGATATCTGAAAATACATTATTCCCTCAGCTTAGTTGTAATAAACAGTCTGCTGAACCGTTTTACATTAAATAACAATAGAATAGAAACTAATACTCAGTTTGGTGTCATTGTGCAGGTGCACGTCATGATGGTTCTCAGCTCTCTGATGTTCTTTATTCTGACACAGAGACAGAATCATTCCAACAGATGTTTTGACTCCTGTCATCAATAATGAAATGAACTAGAGCTGAAAACTATCCGACTAACACTGATCCAAACTTAGTATGAACAAACACACACGTCCGCTGCTCTGCTCTTTAACAGCACGTCCAGACACGACAGTTCACTGTAATAACGGGATCGTTTAGTGACCGTGACTTACCGACATCGACAACCCGCTGTCACTGTTAACACTGAGTTCGGTGACGTCACCTTCGCTTTGCAGAACTCATTTTAAAACACGTTATAACCAAATGTGGACATGTATGCAATTAGCTACTAAGATTATTTTAACACTAAAATATAAAGTTTACCTCGAATTATGAATGCTAACTGTGTTAGCAGCGATTTCGTGCCGCGTATCCAGGAGCCTGCTGCGGTCAGGCCGTGTAGGCGGTCGTGCATAGCAAAGACTCTCTCTACAGTTGTTCTTGTTATTACAACCTGTTGCTGCACAAAGCTCGTGCATTTTAACACTAACTGATGGATTACTTATCCCTGTCGGAGCAGAGAGGAGGAGCCTCCGACTCCACGGCTTCTGCTATTGGTGCAGCAATGACCCTTTCAGCCCTTACCACAGCTGCTGCCGTTTGAACATCAGAGGAAGAGAGTTTAAGAGCCCGGCCCGCACATCATTAGTGGCGGCTGACATGATAGGCAGCTCGCCTCTGTACCGCCTTTTTGAACATTTGTGTGCAATTTGTGATTCGGTTTGAGATGCTGGTAGTGATTGTTGGGGACTGGGCTACGTTTAAAATTCTGCTTGTGCATCACACCCTTAGAAAAAGACTGTTGAACACATTAGGGACAGGGGTGCTGCTTCTTGTGTTTTTGGGTTTGTTGGAATCGCATTGTTAGGTTCTTTGTTGGCTCCTGTTCCCCTACTTCAGTTGTCCTCTTGCCTTGTTTGTATTTTGGTTTACTTATTTACCCTCCTGGTTACGCAATAAATTAAATCAGTAAATTTGATTGAGCAATAACACCTGGTTTTATGTTGCTTCCCTTTTCCCCTAGCTGGGTCAGAACAAAGACTGCCGAAATACGGCGACTGGTAAGACAGCAGCATGACTTCGATATACGAAGAAACCAACATGGCTGAAGTGAACTGACACCTGGCTCTGTGAGCCGTCCACAGTCAGTAAGTGAAATACTCAGTGATCAAAATTTCCCAGGCTGTTGTATGTTCTTTGCTTGCAGAAATCAACTGCGTGGTACTGGATGTGAGTCCCACAGCGTCGGAGGTTTTACTTTCTCAGCAAAGTGGTTCCACAAAGGGTTTATATCTTGACGCTTCATGTCAACAGTGCAACATCTACTGGCCTGAATGCAAAATGGGCAAATGCAAACATTTGTACTTCACAAACTGAATGTAAAGTATAAGGGAAAGCATGATTGTCTTTTATAATCCAAGCATAGATTTATATACTGTCAAAGCAAATAAAAATGTTTTGTATGCATCAAATGTGTCAATATCAGTCAAGTTAAGCTCAATGTCTTTGTTTTAATCTAAGTGTCAAAACTGCAAGTTAATTTGCAATGTGGGCAAAGAACATGAATTAACACTATCAACAGTGTGAAGCAGCCACAGTGATGTCATGATTAAAACCTCCATCTGTTGTATTTCAGAGTTATCTACTGAAATGAGCATGCGCACCAGCCAGCCCCGACCTGTCCTGTGTTGTAATACCACTTTGTGACGCTAGACGCTGTGTGAGTCAGTGGCGCGTCAAGTCTGCTCTCAGTCCCACGAAGAAGAACAACTTCCGGCAGCGCGAGTAAACGAGTAAATCTCGATGTGGCTTTCCGCCGCCGGAGACAGCGCCTGAGCGTAAAGAGATGCGGTTTGATGCCGAGCTCGCAACTTTCCTGTTAGCCTGGTGAGTAGCGTCAATCAGTGCAATGACCCACACACATTTCAGGTGGTGATATTGACGTTGTCGACAGACGTTTTAGCGGTTGCTAGGATTGTGTCTGTTGCTCTCGGCTGTTGTAAAGCTAGTGACGTTAGTAACTTTACGCTCATTTTGTAACCGATGACTGTAACTTGAGATTGTATGGACCCAGTAGACCGAGTGAATACACGTCGGTCGGTTCACCATGTTGTAACCACTTTACATTACTGTTAGGAGATCAGCCATGATTGAAAGCTCACTATGTCTTTACATTTCTCAGGAGATTTCAGCATCCCTCTGTCTTTATCAGGACCTGAGCCAGTACAGATGCAATACCGCCTCCACCCGTCTCACCAACGGCAGAGAATCCAGACAGTGTGGAGGGTCTAGGTGAGTAACATGCCATCATTCACTTTGAAAAGTAAGACTTGTCTATACCACTGATTAAATCAGACCCACAGTGTATACATGTTCATACCGCTGATTCTTAATAATGAATATACCACTGCCTATATTGGTTATGTATTTTACAGTATATCCATATTTGTATTACTCAATTTGTTGGTTATTGTGTGTGTGTGTGTGTGTACATTGAATTCTTATCGCACCTAGTTGTTTACCCTTCATTTCCTAATCATTTCATAATCTTCATACTGTGTTTATTTTTGCATGTTCATATCTATCCTCACAATTTTTATATACACACACAACAGAACTAACATGTTTGAATATAAAGAACTTGTATGATCTAAACTAATTGTCCTATCACATGTTTGTCTGTATCAGGACCAGAAGTCCAGTCTAATCACGGAACCAGATGATGGACCAGCACCGGCCTTTTCTTCTGCATCTGGCCTATCATCATTCACGCACATTACATCAACACCTGTGAGGTATTTAATCCCTGCACATGAACAGATATTGTTGTATACTGTGATCTTTTGCAGCACATCCTAATCAATACGTTTTTTTTTGCAGCATCTTGCCCAGCAGGAGTTTTGTCATTCTAAACACTTTTTGTACATAGTTGTCTAGTATTGTTTTTTTTGTTTTTTTTTAATACTTGAATGTTGCAGTATTTTACTTTTGGGTTTGAAAGAATTTTTTTTTTGTCGGGCGGATATCCCGCCCTCCCCAACCCCCCGCCCCCATGGACTGTTAATCGCATACTACACCAAGCCTAATATCTTGTAAGTGAAAACCTACCTGGCAATAAACCTTACTTCCTGAGTCTGCCTTTGTGATATCATCCCTTTCTCATGCTATAGCCTGCCAAGGCCCACCCATGTGTCATGCAGTATCCCCTTGCCTTCATAAATCTGCAAGTGTTTGACACTGAGGTTACAAGTATCATTTGTTCAGATATATTCATGAAGTCTTGTTTTATTACAGTATATGCTAAATAAGGTTTAAATGGATGATTGATAGATCTTTTATGTTCTGAAGTTCTTATAATGCTTCAAAAACATTTCAGTCAAGAGGAGCTGCTAAACATGTCCTTATTTTTCCGTGTGTGTGTGTGTGTGTGTGTGTGTGTGTGTGAGAGAGAGAGAGAGAGTGAGAGGACAGCAGAATCCACCTCGGGCTGGAACCACACCTTGCTGTCGCTGAAACCAGCAAGAAATGGTAAGTCATGCGCACAATGATATTTAAATTACAAAATGTTAAAATGTTTTGTTATTACATTTAAGTGGTCATCATCACGACTGCATCAGAAAACAACGTGGATGTGATTAATATATTTGGCTTGAATATTACAATTAAAATACTTGTTTGGAAACTTGCTGTGTCTGATTTGTTGTTAAGGAACTTATTGTGATTATTACTATTGTAAGTTGGGGGCTAAGTTGTCCATCTTTATTTTTCTTGTCCGTCTTTATTGGTGAAACAGGACAAACAACACAGGGGGGGTGGGGGCTAGCTTACTAGGATTAGCATCTAGCATTAGCTTTTTTTTTTTTTTTAATTTTTATGGGTCAAAAAGGGACAAACTATAGGGGGGAGGGGGGGGCTAGCTTACTAGGATTAGCATCTAGCATTAGCTTTTTTTTTTTTTTTCATTTTTATTGGTCAAACAGGGACAAATGGGATGGGGGCTCACTTGCTAGCATTAGCAGCTAGCATTAGCATTTTTTAAAAATCTTTATTGGTCAAACAGGGACAAATGGGATGGGGGCTCACTTGCTAGCCTTAGCAGCTAGCATTAGCATTTTTTATTTTTTTATTTTTATTGGGCAAACAGGAACAAACAATATAGGGGGGATGGGGGGGCCACCTTACTAGCATTAGCATCTAGCATTAGCATTTTTTTTTTTTTTTTTTTTTTTTTTTTTTTAACTTTTATTGGTCAAACGGACAAACAACACGGGATGGGGGGCTCACTTGCTAGCATTAGCAGCTAGCATTAGCATTTTTTATTTTTTTATTTTTATTGGGCAAACAGGAACAAACAATATAGGGGGGATGGGGGGGCCAGCTTACTAGCATTAGCATCTAGCATTAGCATTTTTTTTTTTTTTTTTTTTATTTTTATTGGTCAAACAGGGACAAACAATATAGGGGGGATGGGGGGCTCACTTGCTAGCATTAGCAGCTAGCATTAGCATTTTTTTTTTTAAATCTTTATTGGTCAAACTGGGAAACAATATAGGGGGGATGGGGGGGCTAGCTTACTAGCATTAACATCTAGCATTAGCATTTTTTTTTTTTTTAATTTTTGTTGGTCAAAAAGGGACAAACAACACAGGATGGGGGGCTCACTTGCTAGCATTAGCAGCTAGCATTAGCATTTTTTTTTTAAATCTTTATTGGTCAAACTGGGAAACAATATAGGGGGGATGGGGGGGCTAGCTTACTAGCATTAGCATCTAGCATTAGCATTTTTTTTTTAAATTTTTTATTGGTCAAACAGGGACAAACAACACGGGATGGGGGCTCGCTTGCTAGCATTAGCAGCTAGCATTAGCATTTTTAAAAAAAAAATCTATTGGTTAAACAGGGACAAACAGAACACGGGGGGTTGGGGGGGGGTTACCTTGCTAGCATTAGCAGCTAGCTTGTTGGCATTTTTCATTGATGTATGTATTTAACAATTACTAAAACTTAATAACAATCATAAGATTGCTAAACAAGTGGGGGGGCTATTTTTTATCTTTATTAATGACAACCACACAGAATAATTGTAAAAATAATGACGACATTGATAACAAGTATAAAGCTAACAATGATATATAATAGCTGCAATAAATTATAATAATGATAATGGCATTGGTCATTGATGAATGAATTTGATGATTTCTTTACAAGATTGCAAAATAACAAGTGGGGGGGGGCAGCTTGCTAGCATTAGCAGCTATCTTGCTGGCATTGTTCATTGATGAATGAATTTAACAATTTATAAGATTATTCAAAATAATACAATGTAAAAAAAGTGAGTACTTTCTAAATCCACTGTATGTCTAGCTGATTGATCTGTCCAACAGCCATCTCTAGTATTCTTTCCCAACAGGTGCTTCCCACCAGGGAGTTTCTCTAGGATGCGGTGTAATTCAGTACATGTTCTTACAGCTGCTTTTACACCACTGCTGTGTGTGTACTAAATTCACACACAAATATTAACATTTGAAACCTTTCTGTCTCTCTCTCTCCCTCCAGGTGACAAAGAAGCTCGCTGGTGCTGCTTCTGAAACAGTTGCCTGGGTTGCCAATGTTGGTGTGTTGGCTTTCCAGGATGGTGGCCAGATTGATGACGCTTCATCTTCGAGGTGGATCCTCAGAGGTGCCTGCCGTCTCATTGAGGTGTAGTGGTCCGTGCTGGAGGGGAAGCACAGAATGCTCGGCCTGACTGTTGCCAAGGTGATCCAGAGGATCTCCTGGGAGGAATGGAGGCTGCACTGTTGGAGGAGGACACGTGGCAGAGGAGATGGCCCTCCTCATCCAGGATCTCCACGTCACCCTGGACGTCTCTTTGCTGGATTCTCTCTGCATCCAGGACATATAGAGACACAGAGGCACCACCTCAGCTGCATTCAGGACCTACCAGGTGTGCAGCTGATTATCAGATCTATATTAACACACACTGCTCTCTGATTGTCTTTCAACTGTCTTCTTGGACTGAACTCGGGCCCTGCAAACTGGGCCAGTGTTAGCCACCTGGTGGAGCCAGCTCTGCCGTCTTCACCCAGTGGCCACGTGGTCCAGAGGGACCGTGAGGACTCGGTGGTCATTCATTCTCAAGGATTATGTGGCCATCAGAGAGGCAGTGCTGGCCGGCCCAAGGTTGATGCCTCAGATTAACATCCAACTCTTTGAATTGGATTGAGTCATAAAGCTGTGTTGGTGTGTTGTAATCTGTTCTGTGATTTATCTTTTTAATGAAAACTGAAAATCCAAAAACAGTCTGTGTTTGTCTGTGTGTCCAGGTGCTGGCCAGACTCTCCCTTCAGCAAAGGGTCAGTCCTTGGTCCAGGTGGGACAAGGACAGACCCTTTAACTTCAACATCCTGGAGGAACAGCCTGGGCCCTCCAGCAGGGGTCTGCCTACTCCTCCTCTTCCTTCAAACGATGAACAGCATGGCCCCTCATCCAGTGCTGTTGGACCCCCCCTCGCTCCAGCACCACTCCTCTCTTCTGTTCATCCACCTCCTCTGCCTGGACTACCTGTACCCAGGACTAGAGCCTACAGGAAGAGGAAGGTTACCTGAAGCTGCTGTGGCAGAGTGGGGGCCGCTGCCTGTAGGAAAACCCCTCCGGCTGCCAACGTCATACATCTGCTGCAAGTGTGACCAACCCAGAAGGATTGACACTGACCTCACTCACATTGCAGGTGTGTCACACTGTGAGACTGTTGGTGGAAAGACTGTGGAGGGAAGAGATGAAGAGAAGACAGGACAACGTTTTCTATCTTCATTTATAAATATTATATTTGATTTGTTGCAGTTGGAGTGGTGTTTGTGTCACCTGATGTCTCATGATGATGTCAGTCCAGTGTTCCCTCTCTTTTAGCTCTGTGTTTGGTCTCCACCAGCTCCTGAGGGAAATCTGTCTCTTTAGCTTCTTAATCTTCCACTATGTTCAGCAGCTGCTCTCGGACCATGTCTGTCTGCTGTTTGCTGCTGAGGAGGTCGTGGACAGTGACTACGGCCGAAAGACTGTGTGTGTGTGTGTGTATATATATATATATATATCTCTTCAAAGATGACAAAGATGGTAAGTGAATCATTGTTAATTTACTGCACAGTTCTTTTTTGTTTTCTTTTTAATATTCTTAAATTGCATTCATGATGGAGCCGTGCAAAGACTGGACACTGACTTTCCCTGGTAAAAATGTTGTAAATAGTTTCCATTGGGCACAATGCTGTTACTGTATGTAAGGATTCATTTGTAATTTGTGCTTTCTTTTATTTTATATCAGCTTCAGAAGGCTTTTTGAGGGACACCTGCAGTGACTGAGGTCAGTGTCAGGATGAGTCTCTACGACATGAATGAAACTGAATGTAACGTCCTTTGCGCAGATGGAAACGAGAGGAGTGATGCACACGCAGCAGGAACATTCAAAAGTTCTCCAGGAGTTTTCTAGTTGTGTTTATTATTCTCTGTCCTCAGTGTTCACAGATTCAGTTTCTCGCCTTTTACTTATTTTCTACTGTTGTTGATAGATGATAGTAATAACATTTGAAGAGCAGAATCAGTTCATCTCTAGCACAGTCACCACCTTCACAGGTGAAAGTATTGAGCAGTTTAACATCAAGACCATGTTCAGTAAGAAACAGATGGAACTGACCCACCAGAACTGCAACCTGGAGAAAAAACAGACTCTTCATAGATGTGATGCTGTGACCTCAGAGACGGATGTGTTCACCTTACACACTCTTTAGTGTGAACTGAACATTGACAGTTCAGATTGTGAAGCGGTTGTCAGTGTTGTACAGCTCATGTACATTAGTTTTATTCATAACTTGTTGTCATTGAAAAGGTGTTTAATAAATAAACCTTCTGTGACTAAATTGTACTGAGTATGTTTTTTTCATATTTACCATATTCTAGTATCTCTAGATCCTGTATTGTCACTGAAGGACGGCCACATTTAAACATTTCTATCGTTGTTGATTAAAGCCAACATAGAAATTCAGGAACTGCTGCTGCTACTGTTAAAATTCATACCAGATACGCTCCATAATAACCAAATTAAAAAACTTTATTTCACATTAAAACTACATTAATTTCAACAATTAACACCACTGGAGATGTGTACAAAAGAATGTAATAAATGGATGAATTAAATGTGTGCAATTTATAATCAACGGTAACTGAAATCAGTCAGTGTAGTCCTCATTGAACACAGTGAGATGCCCGGCCCTGCTGTGATCCATGTACCCCGCACCACCAGCGGTCCACGGGGGCCCCGATGCCCCGATGCCCCGATGCCCCGA